>NW_020884874.1:3030270-3275270 GCF_003945725.1 Corapipo altera
CTCCTCCTGCTCCTCCCTCCCGCGCGGCGGGGGAGCGCCCGCGCGATCTCTTCCTCTACCCGTTTCACGTCGCCTGCTCTGCTCCGCCCCGCCCACCCCAGGGCGAATCGCAGCGTGCGGCCCCGGCTGCTCCTCCCAGTGTCCCCCAGCCGCCTTGGTTTCCCTGCTTCCGTGACCGTCCTGTGCCCGTGTTGTCTGGCCACCTCTCACCTGAACACCACCATCTTGCCATAGCTACTTAGTGCCCACATCAGATGTAGCTTCCCTTGTACTCGCAGAATCATGGAATCAAGATGGTTTGGGTTGGAAGAGACCTTAAGATAATCTAGTTCCAACTCCCCTACCATGGGCAGGGACACCTTCCACTAGACCAGATTGCTTAGAGCCCCATCCAACCTGGCCTTGAACACCTCCAGAGATGGGGCATCCACAAGTTCTTAGGCAACCTGTTCCAGTGTCCCACCACCCTTACAGTAAAGATTTTTTTTCATTATATCTAATTTAAATTTACTCTCTTTCAATTTGAACCCATTCCCCCTTGGCCTGGCACTACATCCTCTTGTAAGTAGTCTTGCCTCATATTTCCTACAAGTTCCCTTGTACTCCAATTGTCCACTACCTTTCCCTAGTTTCTTTCTTGTCCAGCCTTTTCATAACTTCATTTTCCTTCTTCTCTTAGACCTTCTCAGTTCAGCTCCCTCACAGAGATGGGCAAAAGGTCCCTCTGGTCTTTTCTGATGCCCTATAGACCCAGATCCAACCTTCCCTTTCTGCCAGGTAATGCTCAACATCTCCAAGCACAAGAAATTCTCATCAAGTACTGTTTAGTGTGTTTGAAATTCAAGCTGGGTAACACTCCTATCATTTACTAAAGCACCTTCATTGGGTATGTCAGTCACCAGAGATTAGAGTGACTGAATAGGTCTAGGGTGAAAGTCCTAAAACCTGTGCCTAGCACAACGTAGCTTAAAACGCATACTGTGCACCCAGTGGCTTCTGGTCTTTTTTAAAAAAATTAGATTATTTCGGATTGCTGTGGTTTGATTTCATTTCAAAATGAATGCTTTTCCACTTTTGTCTAGCTTTCGGGTGCAAGCTAAGCAGCAGTGCACGGAACTTGCTTCTAGTAAGAAAGTTGCTATAAAAAGTTTTGTTGTTGCTGCTACATATTGCTGTGAAAACTCTGGTATGATTCAAAATGCTTCGTTTGCTCCTGCGTCTGTAAGAATCTCTCATTTCCTTCTTTAAATTCCTCTCTAATTAAAAAAACAGTACATCATGGTTAAATAAAACTGTACCCAGGATAACCCTGATTTCCATATGCAGATTTATCTGCACTGACAGCCCCCTCTCCCTCTCTTAGTCTTTCTGTTTCCTCTCTCTCCCTCTCTCTCCCTCTTTCTCTTCCCCTCTCTTTCTCTCCCTGTCTTTTTGTCTCTCTTTATGTCTATTGCATTATGCCTGAATAATTTTCACTCTTTTTTTTTTCCTCCCCTCTTGCACGCACATGCTGAAATAACTAGACAAAGATGCAAGGTGGTTGCTGCAGTCCCTGTCTCTAGGAAAGAACCAAGAAAGCTTGGGATTGCAATGCCACCTTTCCTTTTTTTCTTTCTTTTCTTTTTTTTTTTTTTCTTCCCCAGCCATGCTCGGTGATTAAACTTCCTCAGGATGGGGAAGAAAAGGAGCTCGAAATGAAATAGGGTTGAGGAAAAATCCCATTGCAGCAGCTGCAGCCAGTGGTGTGTGCTGCCAGATGTGCGAAGGTTCCTGGGGTCCTTGTCACTAAAAGGCAGTATTCAAATATTTGGAGACAAAAGCTGCATCCTCAGTGATGATTTTCTTTATTTAACATGGCAGCAGGCATCGTGTGGGAAAAAATCAACACACTGGATGTTAAATTGGACTTTTCTCCTTCCTGGGATGAAAGGATGTTATCTATCCCGTGCCAAGAGGGAACTGAGGTAAGAGAGCTGATCCAGCTCCTGTTTTTTCATAGTATATTTCCTAAGCATCTTCTCTAAAACAGCCTATATATATATATGTGTGTGTGTGTGTATATATATATGTTTGTATATTTGTGTATTCGTTTTCAAGGCAGTGAGTGGTAATGCTTTTTTTTTCCTACCTTCACATCAACCCAGAGAAAGTTAATTCACAATATATATTCAGAGCCTGCTCGGAAGGGTCATTTTGTGGTGTTTTTTTCTGAATACGTTTTTGTTTCCAGAGAAGACTTCAGCAGTGACATCATGGTTGACTGCCGATATTAAAACCGATTTTCAAAGTCTTTGGAAAAAAAAAAGCCAGTAACTTCATGATAAGAAATTGTGCAGGAGATTCATGTGCTCTATTTTTTGGTTGCACTCTAAATATCGGAAGTCTTATTAAAGCGATAGTGAGAATTTTTTATTATTATTACTATTTCTAGCACAGAAGAGATGAATGCTGCATAATTAAGTACAGTATTTAATTTGACTGTTGTGAAGCAAAAGAATAAGGTAATAATTTTTATTGTACTAATCAGACTCAAGATGTTCTCTGTGTTAATTGGGTTAAAAAAATTGCAGTACTTATTAGAAATTCTAATTTCACAATGCAGCACTGACAATAAGCTCAGCCAGTGAATTATTCACATCTTTAATTTGCTCTCTTAATGACAGTGTTCTGTAATCAGAGTGCAGAGACTGCTTCCTATGCATTATGTATGATGTTCAGGACTTAAATGCAGGACATTATGAAGCCTCTCAGTGGCTCAGTAATTAGTTTTCCACAAGACAGGGTTTAGATATTCACAGATAAAAGTCTACAGCTGAGATAATGTTAAGGTGGTGACTCATGCTAACAAAAGCAGGGAAGTTCAAATTTAATGCTGAAACTGCTCTCCATTTTCCCTCATCGTGCATAGGTGCAGGGGGAGGGGAAGAAAGTCTTCAAAACTAGCCCGCCATGGTGAGTACGCTGCGGACACCTCAAGGGGCAAACCGGGGGCGCATTTCACTTTGGGACCGTGGTTTTTTGGCACCTTTACTGATTAGAGGGTGGAGGTGGTGTGGCGTTTTGTGCCTCTTTGTAAAGCTTGTGAAAAGGGCAATATGTACACATTATCAGAGAGGAATTGCGTATAGGTGAGATGTATTTTAAAGGATTTTATTTGAAGCACAGATGTTTGTAACTTTGTCAAGTTACGATGTTTTGAGTGGGAGCTACTTTGTTGTCTGTAGAAACTTTGAGAACACCTGATACTCGCTATATTGCTGTTGTATTTCAAGTGTCATGGTCTTTATACATTTTGAAAACGTTTCTTTTCCTAATAGTTTAGTTCTCACTATCCAAAACGTGAATCATGATGGAGGTTTGTTCTGCTTTCCTTGGATCATTTACCTGGTGTTAAGTAATTTAAATGTAGGAAATATGCATGGCTATGTAACTTTCCTACTTCTATATGCTACTTAATATAGAATAAAAAGCAAGAATATTGAAATGAAGTTGGAAAATATTAATTTTTCTATACTTAGTTGCTAATTAGGATGTCAGCTGTACACTTGTCCTGTGTTCTTACATTATAGCAATCATATATACTTTTACTGGAAACAAAATAGTTGACTAGAGAAGGTCCTTTACTTACTTTGTATTAACTCTCCAAAGACTTGTGCCCTTTTTACAGGATTTTGATTCTAATAATTAAAGTCGATCTGCCAATAAAAAGTTTTAGGCTTAAATTAAAAACAAACAAGCAACCCCCCCCCCCCCCAAAAAAAAAATAAAAAAAAAAAAAAAAAAAAAAAAACAACCCCCCCCCCCCCCAAAAAAAAAAATTAAAACCAAAACCAAACAAACTAATGATCCCAACTTAATAGTAAGCTAGAGATAGAGGATCAAAAATTTGGAGTATATCTAGATTTTTAAAGCAAAGTATTGTAAAGCTAATTCCTTTAAAAATTTCCACTAGACTCTACATCTGGAATTTGGTGTTATTAGTAGCTGTTGCTACTGTTGTCTGGCCTCAAGGCCATGGGACAAGTTACTAAGTAATTCCTCTTAAGAAGCAAAATGCTATATCCTGGGGCTAGATTAGGCATTGGTTATGTATAGTCCAGCCCTGGAAGTAACTAGCATTAAACTGTTGGATAAAGAAGCTGCAGATTGGATCAATGTAGCTAAGTGATCCATAGATTGTATAGGAATCCAAGTGGTTGTGTACATGAAAAAATTGGTTGAGTCTTGACTTTCTTTCCAAGTCAAGATCCCGCAGCAAATGGTACTGTAATGTGGTATCACTACATAGCTGTATTTCTTTGGTCACTTCAGCATAGAATCATACACTTAAAAGTTACTCCAAGAAGGTGTCATACCCACTCCCTCACTCTTCCTTCCAAGCCAGGATGAATTGAAGCTGCCTTTTTAAATGAGCGCTTGCCTGTCTGCCTAAAGATTTGTTATGAATACTTACCTAAGTTATCTATTCCAGTATTTCACTAGTCTTCCCATTAGTTTTTTGTGCTTTCTGCTCTTAAACTTAGCTTGCTACAAGTAAATTACTTGAACCTATTAGGCTTTGCTAGTTAGTTAGTGGTACATGGATTTTATTTTCGTCTTTGCACCACACTTATGTATTTGAGATTCTTAGTCATGTTTTCACCGTGTTCTTCTCTTAAACAATCCCTGTTTGTTATTTTCTGCTTTATAGAAAAAAAATTTCTTGTACTTCATTAATTCTTGTTGCTGTCCCCTAGCCTTTCTACTTTCTTGAAATGCAGTGCTCTGGACTTAGGTGTAATATTCCAACTGCCATATAATTTCTGTATTTTCACTTTATGAAAGGTGGTTTGTCACTTTGTTAGAAAATCTTGTTTCCTTAAGAAAATATGATGTTTCCTTAACAATATGATGTGCACATTGTGAGTGCAGTGACGTCTGTTAACCCAGGATACATTCTAGAACAGTTTGAAAAGATGCAACACGTGTTTAAATAGGTTTTTAATTAAAAGGTTTATGCTCCTAGCGGGAGTCTTCATGGATATTGTTTCCAATAGCCTTATCTCTCACGGTAAGTGCCTGTGACTAACCTGATTAATGTCTGAATGTGAGCCATCATACTGTGCAGCAGTATGTTTTAGATTACAAAATAAATTTTAGAAAATTAGCCCATTCTAACTAGCCTAGAAGATTGACCCTGCTTCTGAGCTATGGATCTAGGAAAGAGCCAATTGGTGTCTACCTAATCTGTTAAAGTGGAGGTCCATTAGTTTTTAGTTCTGAGAAAGGAAGGGCTTAATATCTTTCCTGTGTCAAAGGAAGGCAGTTCATACCATCCTTGAGTTGTCATGGCATGGGAGGAGAACAACACTTCTGAAGTCAAAATAAAAAATGTGTCTGAAGAGTTAAAGATGACTGGCAATGTTTCCAGGGGATCAGGATTAATATAATGTTTTAAAAGAGACACAGTGGCTACCGAGGAAAATTTTAGGACCTTTGCATGGTTAAAGAGACATCTAGTTCATATATTTGAAATGTAACCCTTTCACTGTCCTCTTACTGGCATGTAACTTCTCTGGTATAGGAATATTGCGAGGTTTTTTGAATGTTCTCATTCATATTTCTTTATTTGTTCATATATGAAAAAGCCAGCAAAATAGTTTTAACTCAGTGCAATTGTTAGTGATATCTCTAACAAAAAGTTTAGAAAAATCCGTCCATAGTATATTTCTAGGAGTTGTATTTTGTGCTTTTGTTTATATTGTTCCAGGTTCAAGTGCCATTATAAATATGAGGTTCTGAAGTGGTATGTTAAGTATTTTCAAATGTATTCTCTTAATCTAGTCTAGTAATGCAATCCTTTCATATGCATAATTTGCATGAAAACCAGTGGGAACTACATTATAGAAGGAATAATAGATACATATGCCAAGATGCCTCCCTTTTGAGTCATTGTTTAAGTTGGTTGACAAAGAATATAGTTAACCGACATAAACAGATATTGAGAGTGGAAAGAGAGTTACTGATAATATTTTTAATTCCAAATTTATCTGTTTCCCCACTGAAAGATATATGTCAGTGGAATGACAGTAGTCAGAATATCTGATCGAAATCTCAAATGAATTTACATTCACTAATGCTTTCCAGGAAATATTTTGCGAGTTGATCGTATGCATTCTAGTCAGTCAAATTCCGTATAATTGACTCAATATTATGAATTCCAACTTATATATAAACCTATGTATATATTATGTAAAGTAGATGATAGTGATAAATATTCATACTATAAACCAGTTTGGGCTTTTTTTGCAAAGTCAAGCTAGAAATAACATAATGTACTGTATGAGTTCACATACTCAATCTTCAATAAAATGTAAATCCATAAAACTTTGCAGTTCTTATCTGCATCCATAGTAGGCCAGAAAAAATAGTAGCACAAATACTTAATACCTCACAAAAGCATCTTGCTGCTTCCAAGGGTTTTTTCTTCTGTCTCCTCATCTATACATATTTTCCGTACCAACTCTCATCCCAGGAACTACTCATATCCTCATTAAACTCCAGTTTTCATTGCTGACTTGCTAATTTTTCAGCCTTTCTTTTTAAACTTTTCCTCATGCTTTTTTAGAAGCTCAGGAGACTTTTACTATTCCCAAAGCATCCCTCCTTAAAATTCCTTTGTTTTGTTTCTACATGATTGACAACAGCTAGGCTATTATCCTTCATATCACACTATCCTTTTTTCTTTGTTTTCTTGTAGTAACCCATTTCTTGTCTCTTGCAATGTTTAGATTGCAAGAGTATTGGTGAAAACACTGTGGGTTTTTATTCTGTGCTTGTAGAGAGGGCAAAATAAAGGGCTCTATCTGATAGTAGTGATACAAAAAATGTGTACAGTTAATAATTTTAACTGCCACCCTTCTAATCCCCAGTAACACAGACTTTTAAAGTTTTAGCAACTTCTTTGAAATAGAATTCCATCTAGATTCTGGGAAGTTGACAGGTTAGGCCAGTAGGAAACTGAGGAAGAAGGAGGCTGCGTACAAGTGAAGCAGAACTTATCCTCAAAATATTTCTGTTCAGTGCCTTCTGTTTGTTACCTTTGCTTCTGCTATGTAATACTTCATAAAAAAGACCATAGATCCAAAAACAATTATTCTGAAAGCTTTTTGTCTCTCAGGTAGATAAATTCTTTCTGGTGTGTGGTACACAGTAGCATTACAGACTCTGTAGGTCCAGCTGAGGGATTGTATCAGTCCAGCTGTAGACTGAGAGGTTTTTTTACCAGAAGGAATAGCTTTAGCTGAGAGTGATTGTGGTGCATCAGAAAGATTGTGTAAAAAGGAGACATTATAAAGCTGTGATGTGGTGTGAGGGATTGAAAAAAAAAGTTGTTAAAGTTATTACTGGCTTGAAACAACTCTGTATGTGGGTGGAGGGGGCAGATCAGATCCTGCCAATGTGGAATTGTGCTCTGCCTCCTCCCATATCCCGCCTCCTTGACAGCCTTTAGTGCTGCTGTCACTGACACCCCGAGAGCACTGCCCCACAGCACATTCCCCACAGCCCCTAACCCAGCCCCAGAGTGGTTGGCAGACCCAAAGCCCCACCTGGGAGGAGTGGGCTCCACGTGGTTTGCAGCCCTACAGTTCTTGGACTTGTGGTAGCTGGATCTGTGCTGGACCTAAGGCAGTAGCTATAATTCTCTCTCCCTCCTTCTCTCTTCTTCTCTCTCTCTCCTTCTTCCTCTTCTCTGAATTTACTCTTCTGGATATTTGTGTAACTTAAGCCTGGATGGGTTAGAATTTGCTAAGTCAATGCTTTGTGGAAATCCTTTGTGTTGACTGAATGGTAAGGAGATCCATGAAGGGTTTCTGGACAAGGCAGGATGTAGTCATGTGAATGAAATAAACAGGACTCAAAAGCTATGAGCTTTTGAGCATAAATGTGTACAGGCTTCAGAATCCAGGCCAGGCTGGAAGAAGACTGTAGAGAATAAGTAACATCAGGGAGGAGTTTGTTCAAAGAGCGAAGGGGGAAAAGATGCTACAGAGTCCTGGAAAAGACAGTGCTTTAAACATGTTGCAATAAACACATATTCTGTATGTTGGTTGGGCTTCTGTCTATCACACAGTGTACTGTGTTGGTAGTATCAAATGTGAAGGTATACTTGGGGAAGTGGAAAGGACAACTAAGCAGTCCAACATGAAGCTTAGTACAAACCTCTGGCTAAATCATATCACAAATTTTTCGGTACAGAATTTTTTAAACAAGAATATTTTCTTTATCACCACTACATGGATTTGTAGTTGACAGTATTTGAATGAAGGCAGTTAATTTGAAAAGAATGTGGTTCTTTGAGGCCAGCTATCACTCTCCAACTTGCACTATCTAATGTTGGGACACTAGGCTGGGTTTCTGCTTCACTAATCAGCAAACTCTCCTAACTTGTCCTGAGGCTGTAAGTTTGGAAAGCATATCAATGTTTTGTGTGGATATGAATGTGGGCATCTGTGTAATAGAAAAGGAAATCTTCCTACTTTTTACGGAATTTAAAGTTCAAATTCTTTGGACTATATGAATTTTAATGCAGGTTTTCTCTCTTAGTATGTCATTAAAACGCACCAGTGACATCTTATTTAAAGACACCAGGAGGCATTTTGCAGATGCCCTGGCTACCTAATTTGTAAAATGTGGGTGTAAAATGACATAATCTTTGTTTTGACAGCAACAACTTAAATAAATATTGCTGAAACAACAGACATCCTGGCTGAAGACCTCATATTAACAAACTTTAACATGATTGCACAAAGAAACTATTTTGCAGTGTCTGTCATGGATAAAAGCCGTAAAAGCTGGAGTTTTGTTCCCCTATCTGGTATCTAACCTTCAAAGGGCTAGGTCTGTATGATAACTGAAAATAATGCTACTGTGATGATCCTATCTCTAGATGTCCATAGTGTGATCTGAATATGAGTTGTAATAATCCTTTGGCAGAGCAAGGTTTTACGAGATAGAAGGGTGATGATGATATTTGATGACTAGATCTGAAATCTCCAGGGGCAAATTTCTTCCTGGCAAGAGAGAAGCAGAAGTTTGTCTGTCTGGAGTAATTTTCTGCTCTGTAAAATCTCTTATATTTCATTCTGGCTACAATATTTTTAGTAAACACAGACATACAGAAAATACAAGAAATTATATCTTTTTTTAGAGACTTCTTGGGATTCCTGATGAGAGTTTTGTATTGTAGTTTGCCAGCTGTGCTTGTAAGATTAAGAAGTACATTAAACTTTCTTTTTTGTCAGTCTGACATGTGAAGTTTAGGCTTAGAGCAATGAAAGTAGTGTGCAATGAAAATAAATTGACAGCTGTCTCACATCAAGCTTAAACAACAGAAATGAAAATACATTATCATGAAAACTGTATTGGACAATGTGTCTCAAATTAACTAGTGGGCATAAGTGATGAATCATACCTAATTACATTTTATATATTCTAATAGATTTAACAATGCTTACCAAAATAAGGAAGCCACTCTATTTGAAAAATGAAAATTGTGCAATGGTATGATACAACAGATTAAACCTAATAATTTCAAGTAGGCTGGTAATAGCTGTAAAATTGTGCTATAATTATATTTAGAGCTAGCCGTTTTTAGTAAACCTTATCCAGTAAAACAACACTCTAAAGATACTCTAATTTATCCCCTGCTCAGATTGATGTGGTTTTCAGTATATGGCAGTCCTCTGTGGGCTAAATTAGAAAAATAACCTCTCCCACTTCAACACTGAGTACAAATGCAATCTGAATGTTCCAGGAGATTGTGAAAGCCCATCTTAAAGAAAGGAGTGAGGCAACGGCCCTCTCTACCACTATTTCTTTGGGAAAAAAATGCATTTTCAGAGGTGCATTGAATGAATGATATATGCGTTCCACTGAGTGATGAATTGTAAGCAGCCCTGGCAACTCTGAGCGTATAGCATATATTGCACCTTGATGGGAAAAGCTCTTGCATAGTCTCTTGTCCTGGTGCGCCAACAAATATGGTTCTTAACAAGAAAACCAAACAAACCCTAAGATCTAACCATTTACCGCAGTGGTGAAAATTTACAGCTTTATTTCAGTGTGATGGACAGCTGCTCACTGAGGCAGACATTTGTATAGTCATATATTTGAGAATAGATTCTTCCTACACTAAAAAAGGAAACTTTTTTTTTTCTGGTTTGAGCATGATGAATACCAGAGACAATATTGTTGGTTGAAATTATGAAAATTGTTTTGACCTCATTTGGAGCCTATTTAAGTTGAATTTTAATTTTTTAATATAATATCATAAAGCGTGCAGAAACAATTAAAAAGAAATCCAGCAGAAAACTTATTGAGAGACTTGAAAAAGAGAATAAATGTCACTATTAGACTGTCACTCAACTTTTTTGGTATTTACCAATAGAGAACACCTTTATACTGCTCAGTAAAGCAGACTGAGTACAAAAATTTGCCAGGTTATGGAACAGAATGTGTTGGAGAACTTACAGTGAAAATCTGGCAATTTATTTCAAAATAGATTTAGCTTAGGGGTTTTAAAAAATAACAGCTGATTATTTAGTAACAGCAGTTTGAGATGTTTGGAGACCAGGTTTTATGAACTTTTGTTCTCTGGAAATTTTTTCTTGTTTCTGAAGTTTTAGAATTCACATTTCTGAATGCTTTTGAGTATTTTGATCTTGATTTTATGTGTTTAGCTAAGTCATACTTTAGATATTCACAGGAGAGTCAGGAGCATTTTTAGATAAATGTTGCCAATCATCTTCACATCTTTACTAATTGAATCTCTTGTATATTAGCACAGTGATATAGTCTTTTTGAGATCAATACTGTATCTTAATACTTCTTAGAGCAAGCTATTATTAGCACTGAAATCAGCTAGATATACCAGATAATCATAGCTACACAAAAACCACCTATCCATTATAAGTAAACAATATGATAATTAACCCACAAGATTTTTCCTGACCCTAAAACAAGGATCAGTCAAGCTGGTTTTGTCATATTTGAAGTGCAAGTACACTGGCTAGGGTCTCAAAAAACAGTATCACTGAGTTAGCATATTGTTTTGTCCAAGCTGATATATTGTACATCTTACATTGTAGGTAACATCAGTTAAACTGAACACAGCTTTGTGCTGATGTAATTCTGCTGTCTACTTCTGCTTTAGGACCTACCTTGATCTGAACAAATATATGGGATGTCTTCCCAGTACTGTGTTGCAAACATGAACCACAGTCTCTCACCATATTTGTTTTGAATAGTAGATTTTTGAAACAATAGGGTAATAGGAGATTTTTTCCATTTAAACTCTGCATCGTTAAGTTGCATTAATAATAGAAGTGATATGATCCATCTCTTGTTACTAACAGTGTTCTCTAACTGCTGCTTTCAACCTATACTGGATACTGAACTAGTTGGAATTTTGATCTGATCCTATTCAGATGTGTTTAAAGCAACTGTTACACCTAATATCTGATCTAAAGGATAGATGGATAGATTAATTTCCTACTACAAAGCAAACAACGTGGCATAGTAGCAAAGGGCACATTTCCTTACACATTATACATTTCTCTAGCTATTTGCAGCACTCTTTGGCAGAATGTTAGCGAGAGTAGAAGATGGATAAAATACTTCAATTCCATACCATTTTTGGATATTGTTTATGTGCATGATTCTTGATGATCAAGAGCAGTGAGACCTAGATATCCTGTCTTGGTGATTAAAATGAGATTTGTGGAAGTTTGGCACCTAAATCCTAGAAAAAAACTAGGAAATCAGTGCTCTTACAACTACCAAAAGCAGCATGTGCCTTAAACTCAGCACATATATGTTATAATGACCTTAATTTCCACTTAAATTTAGGTTTTACTTGTAGTTACCTTGTGTGACCACTGCATCCTTGCTTCCCCTTAATATCTGTTAAAATCTAGAGGCAAAAAAGGGTAACACTGAAATGATACCCTCATATTGGGAGCTACCTGGTACGTTCTGGGAGAGGTGCTTGGTATACAGATGGGCAGCACTAAGTTCTGCAGAAATCTGTAAGTGTGATCACATCTGTGTTTTCCTGTAGCAGGTTTTAACTACCAGGTTTTTCAATAGTATGAGAGGGGTGACTGGGGGAGCCAGTAGGTATTGAGTTTTGGTATTGAGCCACCCTGCCGGCAGGAATGCGAGATTTATAGTGCAGGGGAGAAGGGAGAGTGGCAGGCTGCAAGCCAAAGAGATGGAGGGAGTGGAAGGAGCAGCATACTGGTTGGTTTTGTACTTTGAATTAGGTCTTTTTGGTTTAAGAAATAGTCCTGTAAGACTAAATTAATCTTTATTTCCTATGTGTTTACGTTTGTGAGTTGATATTTAAATTGAGTAATACTCAGGCTGCAGTATAAACTTACCCTTTATTAGACAAGAGAGAATGAATTTGAAAGAAGGGCCTTGACTGAAGAGTAGATTCTGCACTGCTAAGCGAAAGTTGCATTCATGTTTTCTTTTAGCTAGCAGACACCCTATCCAGCTGCCTGCTTTCACAAAGTTTGTAGGAATGTTAAATCTCTGAGACCTTTTGCCGTGTATTGGACTTAGATGGAATTGGTTACTGGAAGTGATCAAGGGGAGCTGAGCAAAGCAGCTCATTTTGTTCAGGAAACCATGTAAAAAGGAACAATAGTCTTTGGTTCAAGGAGCTTTTTGTTCTCTTAGAGTCTACAAAAAATGCTGTCAAGCTTGGTGTCGTAGGAAAGATATGGTGTTTCTTTCATTTAAACTAATTTAAATATACTCATTATATTTCTTATTCATAGAAACCTGATCCATATCCTGAAGAATCAGGTCAGGTGCCAGGCATTTAGGAGTAAGAGCTTCTGATGGAAAGCTGTTACTGATGCTTCTCTCTACTCTTACCCTAGAAAACTGGACTGCATGCCCTGCATTCCTCTTTCCTTACTGTCCTCTGCTCTTCATATCTCTATTTTTCTATGGTTTATAGTATTCACTGTTTTCCTTTTCTCAAATGATTATTTTACAATAGAGCATTCACTTTCATAGCTCCAAATAATCCTCTTCTTCCCCTCAATACTTCATAATCAATGGCAACAAAATTAAGAAATTATTGCCAGGTAGATATTTTGTGTGCTTTTTAAAATTAGGTTTCTTTCTTATTTCTTTAAAAATCTTTAGAAATTTTAGTTAAAATTATGTCATTTTACATTATCCCTGTGTCATCAATTTTTTTAATCTAGGAAAAGAAAAAAAATTGGAATGTATCTACGAACATGAAGTGATAAATAGTAAAACATTGACAGTTGGTAGTAGCACTTTAATAGAATCATCTTTGGTAACAACTCCTCTGGTACCTGTTATATGTGCTTATGAATAGCCACTGAACTAACACAAAACATCTGCTGCTTTGGCTGAATTTAAATGCCCCAATCTGATAACCTTGTCGAGAAATTTGCCAGTCACCTAGAATTGAAATTCACGTAGCAGTCCTGACCCATCAAAGAGAATGAGGCTTGGCACAGAAGTACATGTTAGTAGATCCAAAGATTTTGTGTTGAGCATTACTTTGTATTGCTATGTTTTACGTAGAAGTTAATGGCTCAGAGGTAGAGAGTACTGTAATTATACAGGTAAGTATGCAGGCACTGCCTACAGTGTAGCCCTGAAAAAATAGGCAGAAAAATGTGTTGATTTAAAATTGGATTCACAAATGCATGCATGTGTAAATTTTATAGAGTAATAAAACTCTACATGCAAGACCTGTTCATATTCCAGATTCTTCACATTTTCTAGAATTCTTCACCTAAACAACACTTAAAGAAATATTACTTTTACAACATCACAGGCATTTACAGTTTGTTTTGGTAGAGTATTTTATATGCTATATGTTGAAATAAATTTTGTTGAAATAAATTTTCCAAGGAAAAAAGCACACTTAGATACTTTTAAATTTCTGTGATTTTTCTTGCAATAGTTTGACTGAAGCTTCTTATCATTTTTATCAATAAAAATGATTGACTAATAGGTGTTTTATTTTCATAAATCATTGAGTAGACTTACAGTTTTTCTCTGCTTTTTAAAAACTAAGTGTAATTTAGACTTTATTGGAGAGTCTGTTTTACTTAGTGAAATCTAAGTTTTCCCTTATTTTCCATCTTATGCCTTTTAACTTTTCCAGTTATTTTTTTAGACATAATTTTGAGGTTATGACTTAAGAAATCTTGAGAAATCTTGTATACTTGCCACAGTTACTGTTTTTGATCTTTGAATGCCTTTTTTTTCTAGCTCTTCAAGCCTGCCTTCTGGTGGGCATAAAAATCAGATATACTGGAAACTAAAATAACTAAATCTTTTACTATGTATTGGGATTTTACCTGTTTCAAATGCTTCAACACTTAGAAACAAATAACTCCTTTAGTCTGTCAAAGTATGTATTTTTTTGAATCAAAGGGAAGGGTGGAGAAAAAAAAGGTATACAAACTTTGTACTAAGGAGTAATATTTAAACCCTGTTTGAGCTTTCATTCTTGACTCTCAGTAGCACATGTGTGTGACTTGGTGCAAATCCACACAAGAAAATCTTCTGCAGAAAAGTAGGTAGTGTAGGATCCTGCACCTGGGGAAGAATAACCCCAGGCACCAGTACAGGTGCTGGAAAGCAGCTCTGCAGAGAAGGACTGGGGTTCCTGGTGGACAACAAGCTGTCCATGAGCCAGCAGTGTGTCTTTGTGGCCAGGAAGACCAATGGTATCCTGGGGTGCATTAGGAAGAACATTGCCACCAGGTTGAGGGATGTGATTCTACCCCTCTCTAGTCAGCCCTGGTGAGACCACATCTAGAGTTCTGTGTCCAGTTCTGGGCTTCTCAGTACACAAGAGACATGGTGCTCCTGAAGCAAGTCCAGTGGAGGTCAACAAAGATAACTGGGAGATTGGAACTCTCTTATGAGGAAAGGCTGAGGGAGCTGGGCCTGTTCAGCCTCGAGAAAAGATAACTGAGAGGGGACCCCATCAAAGTATATAACTATCTGAAGGGAGGGTGTCAAGAGGAGGGAGCCAGGCTCTTCTTGGTGGTGCTGAACAATAGCACAAGAGGCAGAAACTGATGCACAGGAAGTTCCACCTGAATATGAGGAAGAATTTCTTTACTGTGTGGGTAACTGAGCACTGGAACAGCTTACTCAGAGAGGTTGTGGAGTCTTCCTCACTGGAGATATTTAAGAATTGTCTGGATGCAATTGTGTGCAATGTACTCTAGAATGACCCTGCTTGAGCAAGGAGCTTGGTGACAAGGGATGTCCCTCAGGGGTCTGTACTGGTGCCAGTCCTATTCAATGTCTTCATCAACAACATAGACAAAGGAATGAGTGCACCCTCAGCAAGTTTGCAGATGACACCAAGAGGGACCTAGACAAGCTCGAGGAGTGGGCCACTGGGAATCTCATGGGATTCAATGGGGCCAAGTGTTGCAGCTGGGTTGGGGCAACGCCTGGTGTCAGTACAGGCTGGGGGATGAACAGATTGACAGGAGTCCCACTGAGAAGGACCTGGAGGTGCTGATGGATGAGAGGCTGGACATGAACCATCAAAGTGCACTTGCAGCCCAGAAAGCCAATTGTATCCTGGGCTGCATCAAAAGCAGTGTTGCCAGCAGAATGAGGGAAGGGATTTTGCCCCTCTACTCCACTCTGATGAGACCCCACCTTGAGTACTGCATCCAGCTTTGGGAACCTCAGCATAGGAAAGATATGGACCTGTTTGAGCAGGTCCAGAAGAGCTCCACCAAGTTGATCAGAGGGATGGAGCACCTTTCCTATGAGAAAAGGGTGGGAGAATTGGGATTTTTCAGCCTGGAAAACAGAAGGCTCTGGGGAGACCTTATAGCAACCTTCAAGTACTTAAAGGGAGCCTACAAGAAAGATGGGGACAAACCCTTTAGCAGTGCCTGTTGTGATAGGACAAGGGTTAACGATTTTAAACTGAGATCAGTTTAGATTAGATACATGGAAGAAGATTTTTACAATGAGCATGGTGAAACACTAAGGTGGGGGTGGTTGCCCAGAGAGATGGTGGGTGCCCTATCCCTGGAGACGTTCAAGGTCGTATTGCACAGGGCTCTGAGCAATCTGATCTACTTTAAGATGTCCCCGCTCATTGCAGGATGGACTAGATGACTTTTAAAGGTCCCTTCCAACTCACACTAGTCAATTATTCTGTGATTCAGTCTCATTCTACTTCTTATATATATTTACTGTGTTAATCAATGCCAGAAGTTCCTAAATTTAAAACTTATTTTGTCATCCCATGTAAAGGGAAGACAGAAAAAGTTCAGTATTCCTATAACCATACTACTTCTAGAAATCATTATTCATTTTCCTGTCTGGCTCTGGGAGGGATGGCTGCCATACAGACCACACATGCTATTGCCTCCTGAGAGGTGGAACATACATATGATGAAAAAACCTAAAATTTGCAGGGTAGTTCCACTCTGGTCCGTGCAGTATTAAGTTGTGTTAAACTAAAAAAAGATAAGCTTCGGCAGGTAATATTAAAGCCGTAGTGAGATCCTGATGTACTTAAATACTGTGTTAGACAGACTGGAACATCTGGGGAAAAAAATAAAAGGCACCAAAAGTGACTTTATGAATAAAGTTGCCATATATGTAAAGAGGAACAGGAAGTACAAAACTGAGATCAGTACTGTTTTCATTTATCTCCTCTATTTTGACATTTTTGTTAGTGAGCTAGGAAATCAATGAAGACTAATTTCATTGGCAAGGATTAGAGATTACATAGAAAGGAACACTCAGGATGTGTATAGTTGCTTTCAAAGGCACTTTGAATAAAATATATTTATTATAAAGTAAATTGAATGGTTCTTTTTATCTAATTAACTCATATATCAAGCACTAATTCTTTGGAATACTCATTGTACAAAGCACAGTTTGCAATATTGGATATACAAAAAGTATTTTGTTTACTTCAGTTATTTTCACACCCTCATACTGAATGCCTGTCTAGTAATCAGAGCCCTTTCATAAAAATCTTAAATCATAATAAATGTAACTCAAAGTGTCAGTATAATACATGAAGTGTCCTTATAACACCTTGTTAATCAATGATGTTCAAAAATTAAATATATTCCATGTGCATAACCTGTGATATAGTTACTCTGAAAGAAAAATGTAGGGGTTTGTGCCCACTAAAGGTGATTAACTAATTAGTATCTGGAAAGTTAGATCTGAAAATTCTGGAGTTAGGAATGTGGTTGCACGTTGAATACCCAGCAACAGAAAACACTGAGACACTGGTAGGAGAAGAGATTCTTCAAAGCTGAGGAGGAGCCAGATGTGCTTTCAAGCAAAGCATCTGGGCCAGCTAACTGTGAGCTATTTAAGACTGCCAGGAGGAAAGGGGGAGTGCGTGGAAGAGGTGACTCCACGCAGTGGGGGTTGGAGGCAACCATCTGCCAACTTAACCTGCTGTCTAGAGAAGTCTTCTGCTTGCCTGAGATCTGAATCTGGGCCCTTGTGTTGCCAAAATTTGTCCAGACCTATGACTGTTATCTTCTGCCCTTCTTCCATGTGGGTACTGATGATACTACTGGGGGCAACCTGGGGAGTATCCAAACTGACTACAGAGCTCTGGAGACAATAGTTAATGGGATGGGGGCCCAGCTGTTTTTCTCAATCTTGCAATGAAAGGGAAAGGGCGTAAGGATACTGCACATAAGCGTTTGGTTATGGAGCTGTTGGTGGCAACAGGGATTTGGTTTCTATGGCTGTGGGACCCTGATTGAGGATCAATACCTGCTTGGAAGAGATGGGTATTCACCTCCATAAGCAGGGCAATGGTATCTTTGCCAACTGAATGTCTGACCTGATAAAGGCAGCTTTCAAATAGCCATGCCAACATGGGCAAGAGGGTAAGAGTTACAGGCAGCCCTGTAAGAGAGTGATGGTCAGGGTTGACAGCAAAAAGCTTGAGGTGATGTGAATGAAAGGGACCACAAAATCAACAAAACAAGGCTAAATCGGGGACATTTCAAGCATTTGAGTGTAAACAAGCAAGTGCCTACAAGGCACCATTACGGAAAAAAAACATGCTGAGAGGAGATTGAGTTCTTCACATCCACTTTGAAAAGACTCTTGTAGAAGCAGTAAATCTGCTTCATACTTCTGGTCAGATTTATTCTAGAAAAAATTAAGTGTGTAGTTTATTTCCAATGCATATTTTCCATAAAATCGAGATTGTTTAATCACTGCTATAAGTCAGTAGTCATGAATAAAGGCATGACTAAATTCATTGTTGGCTTCTTTGTTAGTGCCCAGCTGACATACAAGACAATAAGAGCATCAAGATGTTTTTAGTGATGATTTACAAGTCTCTCATATGGCCTAAGCCTAGCTGTAGAATAAATTTGTAAATGCAAAACATTTGAAGATGAAAGATCTAATCCTATATTTTTAGGTATGCTGTGATTATTGCTGTAATTGTGAGGGAGCAACCAAGGAAAGAATCTTTGTACATCCTTATTGGGGTTAAATTAAAAAGGCAACTAGAGAGGATGTTAAGCCTTCTTATTGGCACTTACTAATGCAATACACACTCCTGCATCGTATGACTCAATCACACTTTTGGGGATGTGTAACTTTTCTGTTCTTCCCATTCAAAATATTGAATAGATTAGGTATCCTGCCAGCTAGCTGTATTATGTGCTTTTAAAGAATGTAGGAAAAGGCAGTATAGACAAATTATATTCACTTTGCAGTACCAGCACCCTACTGAGCAAGTATCTCCTCTTACTCTAGGGTAGCTGCATTACATTAATTTGTTTCTGAAGGAATTTTCTAATGGAAGTTTCTGCAGAAATCTAGCAACCAAATGTCTTAGGTAATATTTTTTCCACTTTAGAAAGAGTTTAAAAACATAGTATTTGTCCTTTACAGAAAATATTGTATTTTTGTACCTGATTAACAGTGTTATATTATAGTATAAACATACTACTTTTGTTGTTCAATGTATTAAGCTACTGAATATATGCATATAAGTACCTGAATGCCCCACACTAAATCACTACTTTATTCTAGGAGATGTTTATGTAAAAATGTCAAATGATGAGAGGAAGACACCTATATAGCAAACACCTCATTGTGACTTCACTGGAACTGCATACACATTAAAATTAAGTATGTATTTGCAGTGAACTGGGGACCCAAGCAGAAAAGTGACAGAAAGATGAGATACAGTCAAAATATGTAGAATTATAGGCATATATTCCCAGAGTACTGCATAGATAAACAAAACTTCAAAGCATTAAATTTAATACAAGCAGGAAATTTTAGAGGTAATGTTGTTTCAGTCTTTGTCCTCTCTAAATCTTTGTTCTCTTCTGTTTGTCATCATCTTTTTGATCCTTCCTATTTTGTGTTTATCTGTATTCACTGGCACTAAGACCTTTAGTGATTATGTGTTCAGTCAAATCACTCTAGACAATGGACAATGGGATTCTGTTAAGTAGACTGTCACTTCACAATAAATAACATGCAGGTATAACAAATATGTTGCACATTTATTGTGCTACATTATTAAATTATAATGATACCTTTGCACCTAGATGTTCTGTCATCAGAATGTGGTGGGTTTTTTGTTTTTAATATTCATGGAAGAGACAGTGAGCTAAGAGTTAATCTGGTAGTTAATTATACACTGAATTATTATCATGACAAGACTTAAAACCTGTTGTATGGAGTCCAAACAATTTTGGTTAATGCATATTGTAATTCTAAACTTGGAACTTGGACTGAGCAGGGCTTGTAGCACTTATCACATAAACAATCTCTGTAAAACTTCATAGGTTATATATAATGGTGTGTTTAGCATGAGGTCAGGCTTCATTAGTTGATGTCTGCCTGTTGAGACATGCATCTTTGTTACTGATAGTTCTTTAGCGAGGAAAAAACAGATGCATTTTTCCAAGTTTTAGAATTTATCCATCTGTGCAACAGAAAAATAATATTGCTCAATTTTTATGAGTAACTGTAGGTTGATATTGAACAATTTTTTTGGGGGGGAAATTCCATAAGCATTCCATAAGTTCAGTGCTCTCATGAGACTGATGATGTTGAATTTGCCATTTTTGATGCCCTAAAATCTACTGCCACCAGAATTTCTTTTCTTAATGTCAAGGACTGCTTTGGCAGTGAAACAAGGGTCATATTGTAGAGCTGAAGAAAAACAATTTTAGTGCCAAAAGACATGAAACAATTGGTGCATAAGGTCAACTGATGTTCTTGCCAAATGCTTCATGGCATTAGACCCTTCTAAATCTTTCTTTAAAAATCTTCCATCAAAAGATTGGAATACATTAATCTTGTCCTTTACTACTCCACAGAAAGGATGAGTAGTTCAGTATTAAATTTGAAAGTCGTTTTCTCGTGAAAAACAATCTAAAGATTTTTAAAAATGGCATTTGCATCTCTGAAGAATGCTATGTTCTTTTATACCTTTCTGACCTGAGCTGATAGTTATTTTATGGGTTTGGTTTAATTTTCTTGTAACAAATTGAGAATTAATTATTTGGTATTTTTTATTAAAAAGGTGCCTAATTACGGAGAATTAATGAAATCCCATTGACTTTAGTATAAGAGAAATCCAAGTATAGAATACTTTCTTTCCTACAGTTTTATCTCGCACTTGGTGAAAATGGCAGACAGTAATTCCTATTTACACCCCTAAGATACATTATTTTTGTGGTTGGCGGTATCTGGCTACCTTTGCAAAACTGTCTCTAAATTGCTTTCATCCTAATTCTGTTTCTTTCTCCGGTATGACAATACTTACCTAAATTCTTCAATCCTTCTTTGCCTAGTAAGGATCTTAATCAAATCTGTAACACCACCTTATTTAATCTAATTTTAGCATGATATTTATCCGTTTCAACGGTGAATTTAGTTAGATCGAAGGTGGAAAAACAGTTATATACTTTATGTAAATATACTTTGGAAATTAGTAGAGAATTGTCTTCATACCAACACCCTCTAGAACTGTATTAAGGTCAGATTTATAAAGAAGGTCATCTCAGGACACTAGTTTAACTCTCTGTATTAAAATACTGTGCAAAACCACAGTGTTAATGTATAAAGGGGAAAATACTATTAGTGATCTTTTCATTTGTTTTCATTGCCATTTATAGTGCCAGCATTTTCTCAGTGGCTTTGCTTTCCTTAGTCATGGGCACAAAACTGAGCCAGAGTCAAGCACTCATCTGGAAGTTGGCAATGGATTTTGTTGGCTTGCCCATTTCTTTGCATAAGAAGGTTTTTTTCCCTTAGCATAAGATATGGTTGACCTTGAGTTGTCTGGAATATTGTTAATGCCGAAGAAATGACTGACAAACAGCAATTACGGAGAAACATGTGGTTGTTGCTATTCTTATGCTCTCATCAGGTATTGTTGCACATTTGAGGTCAGACTGTGAAAGGTAACGCTGTGGATGAAACAGTGAAAAAGAAATAGCATTATTTTCAAACTCTTTATTCATGACTACAGATATTTTCTATATGATTTGCCCTTTCTATCACAGTGACCTCTACAGACATAATGATGAAAAATGTTAACAAAAAGATAACAACTGATAGCTGGTAGAAGAAGTTATTCACAAACACTAAGCTAAAAGCAAACAAATAATTGCATGAGCTGTTGTTGGCTTCATAGGAAGTATAAAGTCAGATCTGCTTTTAAAATTTACTAGTGTAAGGACTCCCTGCTGAAAGCATGTACCAGATGCAGGATTTTCTCAAGGTTAAATATGATTATAGCACATGCACACATACAAATTGCAGTCAGAGATTAAAACACAAAATAATGAGATATTTTCAGATGGTAGTATATTATTCTGATTATTCTCTCTGCCTTTAAGATATGCTTGTGTTTTAAGTCTTTATACATTATGTTTATTGGGAAACTGCATTTAAGCTGCAATTATGTCATTGAACTTGAAAGTTTGTCCACTTTGTTGGATTACCTGCAGAAAAATTAATTTTGTGTAAAGGATCTACAGTTTTACTTGTGTGTCAGCAGTCAGAATTATCTTCATATTTTTTATTGTTTTTTGTCTGATTCCTTACACATCTGAAATGAGATAGTAAAAATCACAAGAAGATATTAATGAAATGGAAATTGTAAGAAAATTAAATAGATATGAATAAATAATGGTCTGTGCTTCATACTGAAAAGAGATTAGTTTGAATTTATTGCTAACTGTCAAAATTAGTGACTTCAAAACTCCAAAATCCTATAGTGAGGTGGATTTAAAAAATTCTTTTATTATCTAATATTATGATGCAACCAATTAACACAGATGGAAAATAGTGGACTCCTTAGGTTGCCGTATCCAGAGGGTTTCTGAAGACTGTGTCTGCTGTAGTAATTTGTCTTGGTGCAATAAGAAATATTCCGTGTGAATTGCCCAACGTTATCCATTTGTCTTTTTCTCATTCAGGTTTCCAAGTAGTTTGGTGCACAAAAGTAAAATTCCTTTTTCAGGAATCAGAAGTCCTGATCCAAATGTGTTCCAGCACTAACACTTTTACATTAGACCCCCCCCATGCTACAGTGATTTAAGAGAAAGTATCTGGTAAACGAAACAAAAAAAAAATTAGGTTATACCAAACCAGTGTCAAATTCATGAAATGATGATGGAACTGAGGGCATAAACTCATTCAGTGTGATGCTGCAAAGAGTTAATTTTTCAATTATTATGTTAAACAAAGCAGATTTTACTGTATGCTGTACTTGGTCCCAGCTTTGCCTCAGAAAAGACTGAATGCTTCCTCCATTCAGAGTAACACTGTATTGTGCTATCCAGAAGTTTTTCACAAGCCTCCACCAAAAAGACTGCTATGCCTTCAAGGCATAACTAGAGCTCACTGGAAAGCTGTTCCTTTAAAAAAATGCTCATTGAAAGATGCAGTTTCATTGAAATGGAAATGTACACAGTTTCATGAATTAAAAAGCCAGAAGGGAGTACTATGATCATCTAGCCTGGCATACTGTACAACAGAGACCTCATGGCTGTCTTAGTTTCTTCCCATTTGAACTAGGTCATGTCTTACTAAAGATAAAAAGCCCTCTACCTTTCTTTTTAAAAAGCGTACTTCAAGGATGGGAGTGTCTACCACAATTTTCAATGAGGTACTCATCATTGTTAATTAAGATGTTAGTTCTAAGTTTGTCTGTCTTCAGTTTGTAGCCCCTGGGTCTTGTTATGCTTCTGTCTGTGAGATTAAAATTAATTTTGTCTTCCTATGTATATATTTATAGACTGTAATATGGTTATCCATTGTACTAAGGAGGTGAAATTTCTTGATTCTCTCACTTTAGGTCATGTTTTTGAGTACTTTGATAGTTATATTGTGAATACTTAGCTACTTATTGTTATTTTTGGCTTGTGGATGCAGAAATTGGATGTGTTATTTGAATACTGAAGTAGCTGATACTAAGTAATGTCTCCATTCCTGTTTGAGATTCCACTGTTTATACATCCACGTTCATGTTCTTTTCTGACTGAGATTAAGAAAGGTTTGAAGCTATCCAGATGGTCTAAAACTGCAGGGACTTCTTTGCCTGACAGCTTGTATTGTAAGCTTATAGATGTTTGTAGTTTACAGCTCTATTATCACCTCTAGTGACACTAAATCATACATTGTTGTATTCTTCCTTGATGCTAAGTCCTTTTTAGGCCACTAATTCAAGGAGAGGCTTTCTTCTCGAAAAGCAGAGAGCTAAGACTGCTTTTGTTTTGTTTTGTTGCTTAAATGCAGTCTTGGGTCTCTGCTTTTGATTTATTTAAAGCAAATCACAGTTTGGGATTGGCTTATCCAAACATTAGCCTTCAGGAAAAATAGAACAAATTAAGAAGGGGAAGGACTAGTCTGCTGACCTAAACAATAGTTGTATTGCCATATTCACTCTGTGTGAGACTTTGGTGTTTGAATGTTCAGTCCAGATGTGGGAGATTTTACTGCACTTTCTTTCTTTGTGTCAGGAAAGATAAACTTACATTTCCTAGTCTCCATGAGAATAGTTTTACTATGTAGACAGAAAGTGATTTTTTCTGTCTTCCAGCATGAATGTGTGTTTCATGTAAAGCTGAGTAGATCCATGAGTTCAGCAGTGCACTTCAGAATATCTTCTTTTATTTCTTATCTTAACTACAGCAGAAAATCACTTTGACCTCTCAATGGCACATTTTGACCACTGAGACAATGATGATGCAAGTTTTTTCCAGTTTTTCTGATTATTATTAAAAAAGAAAGAATTCCCTACTTCTTAAAAAAAGTATTCTCACGTTTGTGTTCTTTTTCATGGTGAGTAGTGAATATTTAAGCATTTTTAAAATGCTTAAATTTTTAGAATATGATCTAATCCTTAGAATAGTATTTAATTACTTCTAAACTTATTTTGCAGTATAAGTATGCAATTTCTGGGAATTTCCATTGTAACTCATGGCAATATTACAGACAGACATTGAAGTGAATTAGAAGATGGATAGTGTTTAAGATAAAGTTATTATGTATGTTGTGACAAAATGTTACCTTTCTAAAAGATGGAATCATGTGCCAATTACAATGCCAATTACAAATAGTTCAGTCTTTACAAGGCAACAGTATTTCCCAAGGAAGGGTGTGACAGGTATGACTATAGAATCAGTAGTATTACAGGCCATTTTCATTTGTTTACAACTTGCCCCAGTTTGAGAATTTGATTCAGAATTTTCCATGCTGGTGTCTGCCTCAGCTAGTTTGTCATGGTAATTACAGCTAAAAAGGCTCAGTCATTTAAGAGGAAGTAACTAAAAAGAAAAAAAAAAGAAAAAAATTATGCTGTTTTTAATTTAAATACTTTGTGGTTCTTGTGCTTTAACATAGGACTAGCTGCTACATCAAGATTATTACTTGGCTGACTGGTTGAAAAGGACTCTACCCAAAGCTTTCACACTTGATTCTTCCTTCCCCATTCCCCTCCTCCAAGATTTGTTATCTTTTGAAAAACTGTGGTTTGTGTGCTCAGCGTATGTATAGTCAGCAGGAACCTCCTGGAATTTATTTTCTAATACTCCATCATCACTAAGCATGCTTGATACTTTCATAGTTTTTAACTGTAAGAGATGGCAACTTAAGACACTTCCCTTTTCATCCCCTACATCTAACAAGAGCTTGTGCATGAACCCCAGACATCAGTTGTCCCATCAGTGCTAGTGTCATTCCTACTGAACTAGTGAACATCTTCTGACTGAGAATAAATTTCCTTCTCAGGGTGGTTATGAGCCAGGATAGCAAAGAGGCGTTGGAACTGTGATTTGCAATGCAGTTCTTTTCAGCTAGGCTGCTGCTAGCCGGGACCTGGCTGCTGCTACCTGGATTGGCTTGAGGTTGAAAACAGCATGTCTGCTGAGACTTGAGACTGAGAAACGGAATGGAAATTGGAGGATGAAGTTGAAAGTAATTGTGAAAAAGACTCTTTTTGGAAAGTAGCTTGATCTGAGAAGCTGAAACTGAGAGATGAGAGGAGTTTCATTTGCCTGTGCATCCACTGCTTTAGTGAGATCCCCTTTCTGATTTGCATACACAGTTCCAGATTTCCTGGGTAGCCAATCCAGTTCTTATTCCAAAGATGTCTCCCAGTTTCCAGTCTGATTTATAATTATGTCTAGTCTCACCTTTTGATGACATCTTACCAAATTTCCCTATGTACTTTCCATGTGGCAGAGCCTTTCTGGTCTAGTATGAATACTAAAACAGGATAAGTGTTCATCTCATTTCTCCTCATGATTCTTTTTTCCAGTTTGCCCAGCTAGAGTTCTCCACATGCTTTGCCTCTTTGTCAGAATGCTTTTTCCGAGCTCCTTTTCCTGTCTGTCCACTACATTTTGCTTTGCCTGACAGTCTTGAACTCTTTGCTTCCTGATATTTAAGTGAATTCTGGTCCTTATTCCCTCATGGCAATCTGTGCAATTGAGATTAAGTATGTAGATTATTAAATAGAGGTCTCAGTTACAACTGTATTTCAGCTTTGTTGGTCTGTTGTTTGACGTGTAACCTTCTGCTTTCTGTGTTGCTCATTTTTGCTCTGAAGTCTGAATTACTGCATTTTCATGCCACTCAATGTCCAAATCTTCATGATCTTAATTATTTTATTTCTACAATCTTCTGGAGAAATGAAGGAGGAAAGAGAGTGGTTTTATCCATATAAAATAATTTCAGGGTATACAAATTGAAAAAATCCAACCCTTAGAATCTAATTTTTCAGAGTACTTACATTATATGCTGTATATTAACTTCTGTATGTTGAAAGTAGAACTCTTCTGGATTGCATTTCCAGCTATGTTATCAGCATTTTTGCAAAAGATATTTAAGGAATAAGCTGGGACAGGATATGTGGGGGCACAATTAATGATGCCTCAGAAAGCCTTGGTTTATGTGCCTTATCAGTGTTATTAAGGCATGCAGCAGGAGGACATAATCCAAGTTTTGCAGGGAAGCTATCACTTCTTTTGATCACGATACCTTCTTTTCAATTGTGTAGTTGTTTATTACACAATTTCCAGGTGCTGCAGCAAATGAAATAAAAATTCTACTTACAGTCATGGTTTTCTATCAGAGCAGATTCATCCAAAGCACCAATTGAATCTGGAGTTTCCTGGGAAAGAATAGTGGATGTTCATGATGTACCATAGTGTTGTTAACCAAAGGTACAGGGAGGCAGAATCACTTCTGGATTGGTGGATATAAATCTATTTTGAATGTGGGATATGCAATCCCAATAGAATTGTATTAATGTATCAAGGTAACTGTGATAGCTGAAGTTGAAATGTTCATCTGTGACAAATAACTACTTCTCTGTTCTAAACATAAACTTTGGAAAAGTATTAAATGCTAAAAGGACTTGAAAAAATAAGTATAGTGTTACACAGTGGAGATGTAGTGCACTATGGATGTAGTTTGGATGTAATTGTTATAAAAAATCAGCTGGAATAGTTTGCTCATAAGCAGGGCTTTGACAATAAAGATTAATTATCTGAGGTTCTTTGACTGAGGCACCAAGCAGCAGGGTTCGATACAAAGTGTGTTTACTGGCTATCCAACTTATAAATTGAAATGGGTGTAACTGACGTTTGAGCTTCTGTAGACCTGAGACACCTCTTTCAACGTAAAAGGTATGATTTAATAACCAAAACAGAGTTGTCTAGTGGTACTTGAAATGCCCTACCACATTTAACCTAGCCTCCAGCTGTCATGAAGGACTCAGATTTCCTCTAGTCTCATGTCTGCCAGTCCCAGGCCTCCAATACAGTAGGTGTCTGAAATGTCTGTGAGCTAACAAGTCATAATTTTGTGTACATTTTTGACCTGATTTGTACATATTTTGGTCTTAGAGTGATCCTTTCCCAGAATGCTCTTCAAGGCTTAAATGATTTGGAGCTCAGAGGTCTCCTGAATTAGGAAGATGTTTCACCTAGAGATTTTTAATTTTAGTAACCTGTGGTAGATTTTTGCTTCCCCATTGAATATTTTGGTAATTTTTGAGTGAAATTTAGCATTCATGATTCTGTGGATGTATTTGAAGGAGTATCTTCTTTTATTTGTTTTGAATCTTGTTAACTATTTTCCTTTATTTTTCTTTATGGTTTCTTATTGCTTCTATTGGAAGGGACAATAAAAAATACTTTGCTGTTCACCTTCTTAAGGCTATTTTTAATATATGGTCTTTGATAGGTCCCCATCTCCTTTCTAGACTAAAGAATCCTGGTCATTCTTTGTACAGAAATTGTGCCAACTTTAGTCCATTCTTTGTCCTTTTCTGTACCTTATCCAATTATATTTTATTCTTTTTGTGGTAAGAAGGACCACTAGATTTATATATTATATTGAGGTTGGAGCTGTGCTATTTATGTATTCTGTGGCATTATGTATTCTAATTATTCCTTTCATAATAATAATAATCATAGTATTTTTTCTCTTTGTCTTCATTTTTTTTTTTACTGTTTTTAAGCGTGATATTTCCAGGGGGTGATCTGTTATAATTCCAAGGTCTTGCTATTGAAGAGTATATATTTCAGAATTTATAACTGTATATGTAAAGCCAGAATTATTCTTCTTTTGATCTATGAATTTATATCTGTCTATATTGAATTTTTCTCTGCCTCTTAATTGCCTATTTAGACAGTGTCATGATATTTAAAACAACTGTTACCTTTACTATGAAAAGTGAGCAAACTTTGTAAACTTTCAGCCTTCTTTCGGATCATTTATGCTGTTGAACAGCACAGATAGCAATACAGGTCCCAGTGAGATGCTACAGTTTTCACAGAGAAAACTGACAAGGAATTCCTACACAGCTGGTTCCAGCAGGCTCTCCAATGGAACCACAGCTGGCCAAGCTGAGCCACCCAAACAAGCATGTGGCACCTCTGTGATAACATATTTAAAAAGGACAGAAAATAAAGGAGAGAGAGAGGAGGAGGCAGCAAAACCAGGGAGATAAGCAGCAGAGGTAACATCAAGGTCAGGGGAGGAGTAGATGTGCCAGGTGCTGTAGCAGATATTCCCTGCAGCCCATGAAGGACCCACACCAGAGATGATTTTCCTGACAGGAACTGCAGCTCGTAGAGAGCCAACACTACAGTAAGAGAGAAACTGCTGTGTACTGGCTGTAACCTCCCATCTTCCTCTGCACTGCTTGGGTGCGGAGAAGTCATTCACTAATGTGACAGCCAGTTATCTAATGGAGATTAGACAAGGTATTTCCATTATCATTTTCTGCCTCTTCATTCTCAGTTCATGTGTGTATTCCTGATTCTAATAACTTGTTTATCTGATTTAACTCTAAAACTTTTGTAGCTTTTATCAGTGAAACTCCAGTAATGCAACCACTCCTTCCTATGTACTTTGGTGGTAGTGTTGACTGGTTTAACTTCTTCCATTTAGTTCCTGATATAGCTATAAAGTCAGTTTTCTATTTGAATCTAAATGTTTTAAATCCTCTATTTTTACTCTTACAGAAATTTTATAGAAACATAGATATTATTTCAATTTCGTGTTTTCTTCTGTACTTGTGATTGTTATTGATTTTTTAAATTTAATTTTACTTATCCATCTCAGACTTTGAAGTTTAGTGAAGAAGTAGGGGTTTATGCAGTGTTTTTTATGAAACAACTCTTGAGAGATCTGTTATTCTGGATGCTTCCCTTGCAAGGGATGCAACCATTGTTGACTTAACTGGAGCTAGTAGGCTTTTAAAGAACAAGCAATCTCATTCTCTCTTGACTTCAGAAAAAATTCTCTTGTACAGATTCTCTCTACCACCAGTTCTTACTATATCCTTCCTCTTCTTGTCCTTTATTCAGGCATGTGCGGAAACTTCTGTCTGAACCAATAGGTGGTACTCAGAATACTTCAGAGAATACTGCCATAAAGCTTCTGGTATTTAGTTTCCCCTAGAACTGTAGGCATTTTCCCTTTGGTCTGTTTTCCTGCTGTTCTTTGCATAGCTGATGGTCTCTCAGCTTGTGAGCACTGGCTCCTTCCTAGTGTTGGCCCTGACCAGTCACTGCCCTCCTGAACCTGAGAGCCAGGCCATCAAATGGTTCCTTTGGATGTCACACACTTACTATTAAACTGCAAGCTAGTTTTAACCTGACTGTAATATGCTAATCCATCCACTAAAAAAAAACCCAAACAAAACCAAACGATTCTGCCTTCAGAATTCAGTTTGGGAAGCCAGCTTTTTATCTTGCAACCTTTATTTCCCACTAGTTACATGATAGCATGTTTTCAAGGTGGCCTGTTGTCTGTATAAAATGTATGTATGCAAAACCGTAGATGATTGTCAATAGGTGGTGTTATTTGAACTATAGTAGAATTTATATTTCCAGCAAATGCTGTACCAAATAAGTGTCCAAACTGCGATAATTTTTAACCATATAAAATCTTGGACAGATAATCCCATTCTTCATCTTTGACTAAAAAAAGCTTACCTAGTGTGCAGTTTTCTGGAATGAAAGAGTGTTCATCCCTCAGTTTCCTATGCCTCTTCAAAGCTGAAACAGTTTGGGGTTACCCGGTTATTCTCTCCTTCACCTACCTTCTGAAAAGCAGTGCGTAAATGAAGGCAGTTATACAGCTATTCTAATGAAAACTGCAAATTTTGTAGGAGCCATCAGATGTAGGGCACAAAAATAGCTTAAACCCATCTTCCCCTATTTTCATTTCTATACTCCTTCTGAGAAATTTATAGTGATGGGTAACGGAGAAATATCATATTGTATGTAGTGGCTGCTGTGGCATGATTTATGATGATGTTCATCCACGTGTATACGCACCGTTCTTTTCAAATAACTTGTTTAACAACAATAGCTTAGGTTTTGGCTTAATATAAAAGTATCATCCCTTGATAATGTAAGTAAAAGTTCCTACTTATATATATTAAGATTTTCTCTGATCAAATCTCTATCACTAAGGATGATCAAACATGTTAGTATTCCAAACATGGCTGCTGGTGATCCACCAATATTTTTTTCCCTGGTTGTCATTTAGCAGAATCCTTTTTCATTTAAGTATTCCTGATAGTGCAGTAAGTGATACAGTAAGCATTAGAAAAATGCCCAATACATCTCCTTTTTTTGTTGCTGTTCTTTTTTGTCCCCCCTATTTTAAGGTATAAGAGCCTGCAATAGTGAAAAGTATTTCAAAGTGAGTGTAAACATTTTATTATTTATCTAACAGAAATATAATTACTAAATTTCTCATAGTAACTTTGAAATATGTGCAACTGTATTTATATGCACCAATCAAAAACCACAGTGTGAACAGGGTAAAAAAAAAAAATCGCTTAGTAAGGACTCTCCTCATTACATTATAATGTCTTAAAAGTAAGTCACCTTAGATCTAAAGTGCTTTACAGGTAGCCATTTTAAAGACTTTTATGAATATAATCAATGTAATTCTCAATGGCTATATTTCTAATAACCAATTTGCTGACTTCATGTTCTTGTCAAGATAATTTATATATATATATATACACCATATATTCTGTGAAATTTTTCTTAGCCCAGGTGAGCATTTAATCTTCCTTTCTCCCTAAAGGAATTATCCACATCCCTGAAATCAGAGGATTCTCCATTTACTTTTCCCGTCTGTCAGACCTTCCAGTCTTAAGACCTCCAGTCATAATGATCATCTTTTCAGCAGAGGGCAGCATATGGCATTCTCAGAGTCCATCAGTTCCACTGTTTAATTGGCAGTAGAAATCACTGTTACGCTAAAGCTGATTCTGAAGCTTTTCCAACTCTTCTTGACTCTTAGACAAGATTCAGATTTTGGTATCTTTTGTGACTATATAGAATATTTCTCAGGGGAATGATCTGTAGTAATAAATCTGTTGAATAAAATGAAAGTTGTTTTTCCATTTTCTTTATTGTTACAAGAAAGCAATACTTCTCTGGCTGAAATTTTCTTACTAATGATAGTAAAGCTTACATTGTTCCAGTAAATTTAATGGATTCTGAATAGTTGCATATCAGATAATTTTCATTGTTAGTAATCTTACACTCCTGTCTTCATAATAATGGTAAATCTGTTAGGGGGAAAAAGGCTTGGCAAACCATTTGCTATTGGGAATCAGACAGCCTAACACTCTGAGATACTGTTTTACAATAATTTCAAAAAAAGAAGCATTTTGTTTTTTAACAATTTTTTTCCCTTCCATTCTGTGTAGAAAGAAGAATGAGTTTACATCATGTTTTATTATTCACATTTTTTTAATTATATCACAGTTTGCTCTTTTTTCTTTCCTTTTTTTAAGTAACAACTAATGCTTTCTGATTTCCATATGTTCAAAAGTTCTCAAAATGACAATTGATTCTTTTTGTGTACTGCAGAGATTTCTCAATAGATTAGGAAGTTTAATACAGTTTTTACAATATCACACAGCCTCTCTTTTCTGTAAGCTACAGAATCATAGAATAGTTTGAATTGCAAAGACTTTTGAAAGTCATCTAATCCAATCCCCCTGGAATGAGCAGGTACATCTTCAGCTACATTAGGTTACTCATAGTCACAACCAACCTGACCTTCAGTGTTTCCATGGATGGGGCATACACAGAACTGAATGGAATGATTGATTCTTGTAACCTTGATGGTGGAATAAAATAAGAGAAATAAAAGTTTTAAGAATTGCTCCAGTTTTTTTGTATGGTAGCTGTGGCAGAATATATTGTTTTATTATCCTTCCTGAATTTCTGTTTTGCTGTTAATTGAAGTATCTGTTGTTTTTCACAGAAGGGAAGAAAATTTGTAGATGGACTATCTTTTGATAAAACTTAATGCCAACAGGTGGCTTGGCAGTGACTGAATGCCCAAAACTCAAATGTAAAAATTGTTTGTTGCTCTATGTACCATACTACCATGAGGACTATCATGAAAGACATATGTCTGAATTACTTTAAGGAAAAAAACCTCCAAACTAGTAATTTGCATCTCGAAGTAGTTAAGATGGTGCTGAATTGATTGAGTCTTTCTACAGAGAAGACCAAAAATCTGTTGACTCTACAGTAAGGGAAACACATTCTAAATATACATGGTTGACATTTAAGCCAAAACCCTGAAAGAGTCTTGGATTAGCTCACACTTAGGAGGGCCAGATAGAAATTTGTTGGACTAGTAGAAAAAGGGGTTTATTCTAAGTGCTTACATTGTTCATCTTTGACTAGGTATTAAGACTGCTGAGCTTCATGAAAATATGCTTTTTGGATACGATAGTTAAGTCTCTAGTGAAGTTTCATTCTAACCCCTTAAAAACATTTGAAGCATTTGACTCAGTCATTTAGGTGTTTTCCCACTGTTAATGTAATCCATGTGTGTACAGTTCCACTATGTCTCCTATTCTGTTTCTTTTTTCATATTTATTTATAAACTTTCAGTTATATTTTCTATATATTAAATGGGTAACATGAATTTGTCTGCCCCCCCTTTTCAATTTTATTTCTTGTTCTCATTTCCTGAAGTATCATAGTCGGGGAGAAACTGTTCTTTCTCCCCTTTGATATCCTCAGATATCTGTATCCTTTTCATAAGAATTTTTGCAGCCTTATTACTGGCTAGCTATGAAGCACAAAGAAGTGAGTGTGACAGCCTATGTAATTTAGAACACTTAATTTATCTATTATATCATCCACTGAGTGATAGCATAATTTGGGCAATTTTAAGTGTAGCATAACCACCCAGCAAGTGGTTAAACCTCTACAGAGTAGCATGTCTGACATGCGGCTTGGCAGCTGGAATTTACTCTCTTAAAAAACTCAAAAGATCTCTTGGAGGTCTTCAGTTTGGAATGCTTCTTGAGCAGAACCAGTGTTTGTGGTACTTCAGGAAAGAAATCGTGGAGCCTTCAACCTATTGTTTCAAAATATTTGAAGGGTTTATGCCTCTGCATACACTGGGAAAACATTTTTCCAAACCAAGATTTTTGAGCTATTCCTAATTTTTTCCTGACCCTGAGGTTAATATATATTCTGAAAGTCCTTTAGAACAAGCTCAGGAGGTTATTGAAGTTATGCTGGGTAAAATGTTGTCTCAAGACTTTTTCTGGATTTTCTCTCAATTTTGTCTGAGCAGAATGCAAGTACTTAATACTGGATATAAGTTTTCCATTTTCTGTACTGTCCCATCACGATCATTGTTAAATAGTTTTCAGCTGTCATTTAAGACTTACTTAAGGTTATTTCACGCTACTTTAACAGTGGAAAATTACTTAATCAGGGGCTTTCTATCAGTTTTGTTTCTGGGAGTACCCACTCTTGGCAATTAAAGAGAACCTTGAAGTAGGATAGCTATAGAACCTTACTGAATTTTGAGTTCTAGCTTGCATAGCTATGTCACGTTTGCTTTAATCCAGTATAGCCACTTCATCTTCGACCTCTCAGCCCTGCTACTCAAGGGAAACATACAAAATACCTTCAAAAGATAATTCTGGAACTAAAATTCATAACTCTGGGCACTAAAACCCATGGACTCAACAGAGACATTGGGTTTATGGTGCATTATATTTTTTGCCACCCCAGGATCATCTGCACAGGCATGCTCCACAGACAATAAATTACTTGTGTCTCTCTTGCTCGCTCTCTCTCTCTCTCTGTCCCATAGGAGCAAACAAATGTATTGTCTTTCCCTTTCTAATATTTCTCTGCCTCATATTTATGAACTATCTTATCTTTTAGTTAATTGAATTGGTGAATTTGATTAAATTAAAACCAGAGCAATTGTTCTCAACTTCAAAAGATTACTAGTTCTACTTCAGACTGGAAGAAAATCTTGGATGCCTGAAAGCTTGTCATTTTCCCCTCAAATATTTCATTTAGTCTAATAGAAGATAGTAACACTTATTATAAACTGTACCTGTTTGTACTGTTAGAACACATGGCTAGAGCATTAGTACTTAATTCACATTAACATGCTGATTACGTGCAACTAATTTCTCCCTTTTGGTTCCAGAAGTTTTATAGCCATTCAGTCTCTTAATAAACAGTTTGGACAGTCCAAACTCCTAAGTATCTGTATTTTTGTATTTTTAATATTTTATATTTATTATTTTTGTAAAACATTTTAAGATTGATCCAGATGAGGAGTAATGTGTTTGTCTCGTTTCTTACTTTAAAACAAAAATGGAAGCAACTAATGGAACGAAGTGCACTTGATCACAAATATCCCTATTTCCAAGATGTAACACTAACTACAGAATTTGCTAATTTCTGAAGTTTCTTGGTACTCAGTATGTCCTCTGAAAGGGTGATAAACATCAAGCTGTATCCTCAGTAATTGAACTCTATTCAGTTTCTAGTACAGTCAATAGTGCTTTGATAAAGCTGGAAGATTCTGAAATGCTGACAGTTTCTAAGATAATCCTTTAAAAAGTGGTTGCCAGTACCATTAAATTTTAAAACAAAAAATATATTGCTCAGAAAAAATGCAATAAAATGATGTGTGCATTATTACATGCTCTTCATGTCAGAGATTCTTCAGTAAAAAACCCCAAAATAAACAGCACATACTGTCTCTGCAGGTCTAAGACATCAGAGGAGATTCTTCTGAATACACCCTTATGGTTTGGTGCTTATTCTTAGCTGGGAGAAACAATGCCATATATTTGGATCCTACCTCTGTCTGGTTTTATAAAACATCAGTAAAACAAGGGAAAGAAAAAAAAGAAGGTACAGTTTTTGGACTCATGGCATTATGACATACCATCTGAGTAGGCAACACAAATAGCCTGCGGCATAGATCGGCTTTAACTGTGGTCTTGTCATGTTTCATAAACCAGAGTAAAACTGGGAACTGGGCTTGGTCAGCATAAGATGCAAAGCCTGTAAGAAAAGTGTTCATAATTCAGAAGGTAGTGCATGTGCTTCAACTTTTTGCAGTTCTTTTAAAAATTGTGGAATGTCTCATTACACATAAAGGGGATAATTTTTTTCTCAGTGGAACATGATACAAGAAGAAAATCAAATCTTCCCTAACGCTTCCCCGTCAGTGTTTTTTCTCTCTCTGTTTTTTTTCTAGTTAGATTTTGTTGGTTTTTTCAACATTTTTGCATATCTTTCTGGTGGTAATCTTTGTTTTTTTACTTTTAAATATGATTGAACCATATTTAGCTTCAATGACCTTAAGAAGTTTAGGTTCACATGTGGCTGCTTTTCTGCATGTGACTAAACAGCAGTACTGTCCTTTTTTTATGTGTATGTGCCTAGCAAAATTACAATTGTGTATAGCAAAATTACAATTCAGAGACATAAGCATGTGTTGCATAATGACTTCAGGAAGCTACTAATTTGTTGAAGGATTTATTATTCATATTTAAAATTTAGTGATTTACTTAGTGATACAAACACTACTGCTGTAGCATTGCTCTTGCTTGGTCTAGTGAGTAAAGACCTTTTACAAATCCAGTATCAATCCTCTGTCTACTCTTTTGATTAATACAGAAACTGTGTATAATTTTTATTATATAATAATATCTCATACTCCTAAACCCAAAATAACAATAGAGTTGGATTTTCAAATTATTTTTTTGTAATTAAATTCTGTTAATGGAACACAAATTGTATGTTTAAATGATATTGTGTATTTCATTTATATTTTTATTTGGTATTATATCAAGTTATTAAAAATAAACCTATCCTGTTCTTATATATGTGTAGTTCAGAAATCTCTTAGATTTTCATTCTTTTTCTGAAATTTCAGTTGCACAATACTGTTGTATTTGTCATGCTGAAAAGAAAAATTTAAACCCATCCTTTTCTTCTTCCTAGTAGAATTTAATAAATTTGTGAATCTTCTCTCTTGATAGGTTAATGAAATTAAATTGCTTTCCAGTGTATAAAAGTAAAGTTTAATCTTTGCTTTTGAAACCAAAGCATTTACTTCAAAATCCATTGTTGAAGAAACAGGATTAGGACAGGTTGAAGCACTGACCTGCACAGGATCTCTCACCCTGTATAACATTAATAATGGATGTCACTATTTACTAGTCCTCAAGAGCCCACTTTATAATGTATTGTATTTGCTGTGAAACTTGAATAAAGGCAGATACTGAAGAAAATGTCTTGTATACAATCAGCCGTATGTGAGTTTACTGTTATAAATTGTGAATTCTGACTACTTTCAGGCCTGCTTTCAGGCCCTTCTTCCTGGCCTCTAAAAAGACCTCTCACTCTATTTACACTTTAGTCAAGTAGTCTCAATTTGGCATTTTTTAATGTTGGATTTACGAAAATGTAGTACATTGTATGTATGATTAACTCAAGGTTACAGTTTTCTTAACAAGGTGATTAGAGTGGAAATGTCATCCTCTGGCTACTTCCTAACATCCTCATGGAGGTATACATGGGGCTGGAATTCTTACATCCACAGCAGAGAACGTTCTCTTTGAAGGAACACACAGTCTTCTAAGTAACAGGCTTTAGCTATCCCTGTGGCTCAGTAGGTGCAATTAGTTCCTTTGTGTTTTCCAGTTTCAGTGGAACAGCAAGATTTAGAATCATAGAATCAATTGGGTTGGAAAAGACCTCTGAGATCATCAAGTCCAACCCTTGATCCACTATTGCCGTGGTTACCAGACCATGGCACTAAGTGCCACATCCAGTCTCATCTTAAAAACCTCCAGGAACAGTGAATCCACCACCTCCCTGGGCAGCCCATTCCAATGCTTAATTCTCTCTCTGTAAAAAATTTCTTCCTAATATCCAACCTAACCTTCCCCTGGCAGAGTTTAAGACCATGCCCTCTTGTCCTACTGCTGGTTTACCTGAGAGAAGAGACCGATGCCCACCTGGCTACAACCTCCTTTCAGGGAGTTGTAGAGAGTGAGGAGGTCTCCCCTGAGCCTCCTCTTCTCCAGGCTAAACAACCCCAACTCCCTCAGCCTCTCCTCACAGGACTTGTGCTCCAGTCCCTTCACCAGACTCGTTGCTTTTCTCTGGACCTGCTCCAGCACCTTGACATCCTTCCTGAACTGAGGGGCCCAAAACTGGACACAGTACTCAAGGTGTGGCCTCACCAGCGCTGAGTACAGGGTAATAATCACTTCCCTGGTCCCGCTGGCCACACTGTTCCTGATCCAGGCCCAGATGTCATTGGCCTTCTTGGCCACCTGGGCACACTGCTGGCTCATGTTCAGCTTCCAAGCCTTGGAACTAAGGATTTGGTTCCAGACTGTAGAGAAGGGCTAGTCTGAAGGTTCTGGAGTCTTCTGGTTTCTTCTTTACAACCTGGTTAAATTTTCCTTTTCACTTGTTCTCCTTGTTTCCTCTTTCAGAGCTAATATACTTGCCCTAGGTCTCTTTACCCTGATAATATTGGTTGTAGTTTTGCTACATTTGTTCGGTTCTCCCCTTCTCTAATCTCTCCGTCCCTAAGTCACTCAGATGTCATCTGACGATGGACCTTTCCAGACTCACTTTCATTCCTGACCTTTTTTTCTAGTTCTGTTTAACCAATTGTACTTTGAGTCACTTGAATCAACTGACTTTATATCAGCTAAGGTCCCAGTGAGTCCAGCTAATGAATATTATCTCTTTATTTTAGCCTGTCACTCAGACTATGGTGTAGTGGTTCTTCTGTACCCTCTTTTGATTTCAAACAATAGTCCCACTGCCCTGGTGCTCAGTTCTCAGCCCTGGCCATCCTAATCAGTCAAAACCAAGGCTTCTAACATAAATCAGCAGCTTTACTTATGTCCAGCCTCAGACCCTTGCTATCCATTCTCCCATTCTGTGCCACACAGATCCTCTTACAATCTAGGTCATTCTAGGTAGACTGATTTTGTTCTTTTGTTCTGGAAATGTTTTATTCTGCATTAATTATACAGGGTGGATCTATATTATCAATTTGTTTTTTTTTCCTTAATTCTCTTTGCAGCCCCAGTTTCTCTGTTTGCTCCTCAGCCTTACTCTAAATATAGGCCAAGCACATTGCCCCAGCTCAGTTGTGGAGATCAAAATGGCTCTAGAGTGCATTAGAATTGATAGGAATAGACCTTGGTTGAAATCCATTCTGAATCATGTTTAGAGTAGATTGAGCTGGAATGTCTTTTTTTGCTTTGTTTTGTTTTGTTCTGACTCTATCACAATATAACTAAATAGCCCGTACACAATAGACTGGCAATAGCAGAAGAAACACCAAGCCAAAAAACTTTTAGCCTCATGTATTGCCATGGATAATACTTGATGAAATTATCATCTTCATACAGGTAGGAGCTGAAACGTAATCTTTTGTAATCTTCGTGGCTTCCTTTCCATTGATTACTGGGGTTCATTTCATAGGGCTGTAACCTGATTGCTTAGCTAGACAACAAAAATAAATTGCAGTTCTCACTACCTCAATCCTTGGTGTTCCACAAAATCCTGAGTGGAAAACCAGTAGTGTCCATACTGCATAATTAAGATTTGAGGAGGGACTTCAGAAATTTAGGTTGCATATGTCTGGCTAAAAAAAAACCCTGTAAAGCTCTGTCTATGCTTCAGATAGCAATCACAACCCAGAAACACTCTAATGTAATTAGTAGGGATTCCATATGAGTGGCTTTACTAGGCCTTTTCAGAAGTATCTAGCTGATAGGATCTCACTCAAGATCTGATTTTTATCTCTACCTGTGCAGATACCTCAAGTATATTTTTTCAGTAGGACAGTGTTTATTAAAGGTCGTAGGTTTATATTATTATGGACTACAAGATATGAGATTAACTGTTTTTTAATGTTGCACCTTAATATGCATCTAACAGTAAAAAGGGCTACTATTAGGTGTGGGGTGGAATTAAGTCACTGGCTGCTTTGTGTTAATTCTTGGTCTTCCAAAAAGGATGCAATTGAAAGACATGGCCGAGGAAAGACAGATGTATATCTTCAAAGATTAGATTGATACAATGGTTTATTTCTACATATTTATATAGTCCCAATGACATTTTATATCTAACTGCTGGTTTAAAAGTTAATTTGAATAATAATTGCTGCAAACATTTCAAGCATATAAATGAACATGACCACGCATAACATGCAAAACTACATTGTCCCATTCATTACAAAATTAATTTTTAAATTCTACTGCTGTACAGATCTTAACAGGTCAAATGTTCGTTATAAACATAAATGAATGGGAATGTAGGTGGAAAACTTATTGGATCTTTACCACTGTTTACATGTAATAGCACAGCATATTACTTAGGATGATTTTGTTATTTGCTACTGTCATATTTTTAAAGCCAGGATCTTGTGCCTAAGAGTTATCATGTACAGAATAAACTTTCAGCCAGGTATTAATATTGTCTAATTAAGATACCTGTAGTATTTCTCATATGCATAATCTTGACTTTGTTATCTTTTCTGTCATTCATTTTTCTAGGCAATTTAGGATTGTGTCATAAGACTCCATTTTAACCTGGTATTTCATAAAATATATTACAAAAGGACTTAGACCAGATATACAGATATTTAGATTAGTCATTGTTATTAAAATTGCTATATGTGCAAGTGGCCATCTTCTATTTTGATATCAAACACTGAAATTTTTAAGAGAATGCCATTTGACCTTCGGGTCTTGTGAACAGCTTGAGATTAGAAAATCGCTGGATAAAACTAATGAAACTTATACAATAAAACAGGAGTGGAAAAAGGAAATAATCATGTAACTAAGACTGCAAAACAGTGTATATTTTTATTTTTTAATTTGTATGAATAAAATCATATAGTATCACTTTGCTTTTAGATACCATCAAACAGGATAAGGCTCTTAGCATCCTCAAAATAATGTGTTTTGTTTTACTTCTTTTTAGTTTAATATTGCTACTGAATAAAAATTTGTAAGAATTTATTTTTTAACCAAAGAGGGGAAAAATATAATACAGCCACCTCTGGGTAAACTTCATGGTGAACAACAACAACAAAAGAAGATGCTTGCACTTTTATCCCTTGTGGATTTCTTTTTAATATTTCAGAGCAATGAACATATGGCTATTACTATCAGCACTGGTGTATTTGCGGCGATGCCTATCAACATCCACCAGAGAGCAGGGCAGCTCCAAAACCCACATCTTTTATGCTGTGGAAATTGATGGAGACAGCAACACAGCCAGCTTCTTGGCCAAACAACATGGAATGCAGTTCATTTCAAAGGTCAGCGCATATTTAAACTTGCTTCATTACTCCCACCTTTATGCTTGAGATTTTCATTTTTTTAAAATCAGTTTACCTAGAGGTTCCTTTAGAGACAGAAAAATGAAAGTGCTGAATCCTATTTTCATTTGGGGATATCAAGCTTTTTATCAAATTATAGAGGTGGCGTTTCAGAATATTTCATATCTGATCAGAAGGAAAATCCAAAAATAACTTTCTCTTTATTCAGGAGTCTTTCAGGCACTGGAACTGTTTTATTTATTACTTAGTATTGTGCTCCAGTCAATCATTTTGAATTCAGACAGGAAAATGGAATTTTTATTTTTAAAAGGAAGAAATCCTGAGGAAAAATGCTATTGGAATAAAGCAGATTTTCTTATTTAAAAAAATGAAAATATGTCTTCTCTTCCTCTGCTGTTTTATTTTTTTAATCACAGTGCATTAGTATGAAGATGTATATTAAACATAGGATCCTACATAAAATCATATTTTAGTCAATTAAAGGCATTTTTTTCAGAGCATCTCTACAACATGTATCACTGAGTTTGAGGAATTATGGCCTTGTAACATAATAAAGGAAAAATGTTTGTCTTTCTTTGGACTAGTATCTTAATGCACATATTTTCTGTCTGTGTACTGTGTATGTGTGTATAAACATGAAGTATGTATTTATATTGCATTTTGCTTTATTTTAAGTTTCCTTTGAAAGCAGGTTATTCCTGAGGTTTATGTTAGTACCCTGGGACAGAACCTGAATAGAAGAAACACGTTGATATTTTCAGTTACAGTGACTAGTCTATAAAACTGGACACGTATATCAGTGAAATAGTGTTGAATTTTCCTGTTCCTTCTAGTTTAGAAACATACTGCATCAGTTGTAGTAGATCACAAATAAATTATTAAAACTTTTAATATGTTCATCTGTAGCAGCCTCCATTCATTGACCTGAAAGTTCTCTGCCAATTTTAATGAATTAAGCCTTGAAGTGCTCCTTTTGCTTTTATCTCTGCTTCTCAGATGTGAAAAGCAGAGGTACAGTAAGTAAAACAATTTGTTCAAGATCCACACAGGAGGTCTGTGGCCCAGTGAGAAATGGAAAAAACATTTCTAAATTTTCAGTTCTGTGCTCTAGCTGTAAGAAATTATCCTAAGAGAGAAAATGTAATGAGCTTATGAAGGAGAGGCAGTGCAATACATGTACTTCAACAGCCACTCTGGTGTACCCTAGACATGGAAATCACTGAATGGCCCTGAGGAAAACTGTACCCAGTTTTCTGTTAGAATGACGATGACACAGCCTTCCCAATGTGTTCCCCTTAGTCTATAAATATTAAAATACTGTTTGGTGTTTTGAGGATGTTGATTAAAAAAACCCAACAAACAATTCTGAGGTATTAGACAGTGAGTATTTCTTTAAAGGGTGAGTTTCTTGGTAGGGTTGTTAAAAAGGGTTTCTTCAGGATTTGAGTAGCGTGGAGGTACTTTGTACAAGGGGAATAGATGGCAGTTTCTGTTGCTATATAATCAGGGTGCTATTTATAGCTAGGTTGATGGGAAAATATTTGGTAGCATAACAGAGCCAGTCACAATATATTCTTTGTTCTGTAATATTTATCAAGGAAAACACCTTTCTTTATTACAGTGATTATGAGTAAGAAAAAGAAAAAATTGAGAGAGAAATGCAGGAAACATAGGAAGGGTTTTCCTCCTGTGAATTCCCATTTTACAACCTGTTGTATAAGCAGCACCTTTCTAAGCATTATCATTTCAAATATGGAAAAAAGGTTCTGTGATATTTAAAGCTTATGGTCTTTAAGCCATGAGGAGCACTTGTAAAGTATTAAAGATTCAAATATGATTAAGCTTAATATTTTTTCAAACTTTTTGTTGGCTTGTAATAAGCTTACAACATATACTATGTGATAAGACAAGATGATATTACAATATTATTTTGAAAAATAAACCTATAAAAATTGTTGTCACTAAAATTCCTGGGTAGTCAGAAGTATTAGTAGTATTTCGGTTAGGAGCTATCCTCCTATTTTAGGTTCCCATGTAACAAAGCATTTGAAACATATACTTAGGTTCAATCCTTTTCAGAAAAAAAAAAAATCCTAATCATGTGCCTAAGTTAAATGGGATCTAGGCATATCCTTAAGTGCTTTACTGGATAAGGCTGGCCTACTGAATGGGGCTGTTGGTGAAAAAACAGTTTTGTATGTGAAAAGTGATATCAAAGACTGAAAATGCTATATTTTAAATATGCTACTGTCACCACAGGAAACAGACTCCTGTAGAATAGTAATTATGTATAACTGTAACATCCTTGCTTCAGCATGTTAGCTGCAATTTAGAGTTGCAGTTTAAAGGCCTAACTTCCCTTTGGCATCACTGTTCACTTTTGCTGTGATACAGTGGATAAAGGCAGTGAGTTAAGTGTGTTGCTTTGGAATGCTTCCTCTTATTAAATAGCATTACTTTTTAATGTGTAGATGCTTCGCAACAAAGCAGGAAAATTATAAGTATGAAAAAGGCTACCAACTAGGTATTACACTGGAATGCACTCTTGAATGACATTTAGCGTATGAAATCCAAAATGTTAAACTTTTGACATTGGTTACAGTAGTATTTCATTCAGCATTCTGTACCAGCTCTAACTTACTAATAGAAACAGTATAGATGAAGAGGTTTTTTTAAACTTACTGTTATGATTTTTCTTAAGCTTAAAACAACTGACTTTAAGTTTCTGTAATCAAAACACTCATTAAATACTGCAAAGGTACATCCAGCATGTAGTAGAGTCTCACTCATTCTAACCTAATCAAATTATTTTGCAAAGAAATTCTTACTTTGGTTCTAAGTTTTGCATTTCTGGGTGATAGCATTGAACTTAGTAAAGATTAGACAAGACAGCAGATATTAAATATAGTTGTATATCAGAGCTATACATTAGAATCAAGTGTATGTTAGGATTCCTTCACACTATTGCATTTGGAGTCAGCTCAGTTCCTTTATTTTTATCACTATTGTGATGTAGACTGCACAAGAGTCTTGCCTCTACTGCAGAAAGGACTTTTTATGTTACTAAGAGGTGACAGAAATAGCAGATATAGTGCCTGCTACTTCAATTTCATTCTCTTGTTTCCTTCCCTACTGTTTAAGACAGAGGTTGTCGAGAAGAAACCCTCTTTGGCATTTCTCTAGACTCAGAGGAAAGGATGTGGCAAAAGAATAAAACTTGAAAAGGGAGTACCTTCACACAAACTGTGGGTCATCAAGAACAGTGTCTTTTTTGGCTGAATAGGGCCTCATCTTTACCTCAGTGAAGTCAACAGAAAATCTCACGTTGGCTTTTAATAAAGTGTAGAAGAAGAAATGTTTCTATGTAAATGTATCCAAGTACCGAATATCACCAGTACTTAACAATGTGTGAGACTCATGAAAATGAAGTGAAAAAATTGCAGATTTTATCTCAGTCTTTTAGCCCTCCAAAGTGGTATGTTTGGTGTTCTATTGTACATTTTACTCCTGTGCAGATACAAAAATGGGGAAGAACACTGGGGAAGCTATACCTAAAATCAGTTTATGCTTTATTTATTTAAAGAAGCAAGGATCTTACACAAATAGTTTTAATTGACACCTCTCTTAGCTGAGATTTTGAAGTGAACACCAAGTTTCAGGGATATTACAAAAGTAGTCAGATAAAAGATAAAAGAAAAATATCAAGCTTTTCTATGGGTGAATTTTATTTTATTTTTTTTTTTAATTTGGATTAATAAAAGTTTTGTATAATGGTAAATTTGAATCTCAAAGTGAAAGTAGTTGTGGAAATTAAGTTTACTGACAATTTTATTACTGATGCATGAATTGCTTAAAACCTCTGTTTGATTGCTGAATCACTGTAGTGGGTTGACCTTGGCTGGATGCCAGGTGCCCATCCAGCCACTCTATCACTCCCCGTCCCAGCTGGACAGAGATGAGAGTAAGACAGAAAACAACCCACGGGTTGGGATAAGGCAGTTTAGTAAAGCAGAAGCAAAGCAAAAGCTTGCACATGCAAAAGCAAAGTGAAAGATAGCAGGGTTTATTCTCTACTTCCCGTGAGCAGCGATGGTTGGCCACTCGCGAGAAGCAGGGCTTCGGTACGTGGGATGGTTTCTCAGCAGGCAGCCATTAGACAATGAATGCCTGCCTTCCTGCTCCTTGCCTTAGCTTTTATATCTGAGCTGATGTCATATGGTATGGAATATCCCTTTGGTCAGTGTGGGTCAGCTGGCCTACTTGGGTCCCCTTCCAGGATCTTACCCTCAATTGAGGAAGGAATGTTACAGTGCTGATGCTGTGCTCAGCAGTAGCCAGAACACTGGTGTGTTATCAACACCCTTCTAGCTACCAATGCAAAGCACAGCACTGTGAGGGCTACTATGGGGAAATGAACTCCAGCTCAGCCAGACCCAATACAATCAGTTTTGAAGATTTTGATAAACACATACAAACATATGTATATATAGATATACACAAAAGTGTAATGCATAGATGAGTGTGTGCTTGGATACACACACCCTGTACATACTTATCTAGGTGTATAAATGCAAGTATGTTACACATTTAATTTGCAACAAAGTTTCTGAACTCCATCAGGTATTTATTTTTCATCAGTAAAACTCTGAAAAGTACTATATAAGAAGTACATGATATTTGAGTTATATCTAAGAATTTGATAATGTACACTGGGAACATCTGCAGTGAAATTCAAAGTCTTAATGTTCCTGAGCTTGTATAGAAACTCCAAGCAGGTCTTGGATTTAAAAAAAAAATATTTGAAATCAGTTATTCTGATCACAAGTTAAAAATTGATTGTATGTCTGTATATATATATATGTATTTAGAAAATAAAGTCAAGCTGGGCAGCAAAGCCCACTTTTAATAAAAGTGGGTTTAATACAGATACTTTCTAGGAATGAAGGCAAGAATGCTGAATGACATTTTGACTGTGAGCAAGGTTACAGCCATATTAATATTTCATTTTTATCTCTATATTTTTTCTTTTTTCTCTATCCTCTTTTTTTTAATTGCCCTTTCTCTTTCATTCTCTCTTCCATTCTTGTCTATTAGAATTTCATTTTCCATTCCAGAGAAATTTCTAGTGATTTCACGATCATTTCTGTTTCCCAAAGTCTATATTTTGTTTACTAAGCCTCTCTGGATATTTTGCAAGCTGTAAGCAGAGCAGATATAACATAATGTTTCTCAGTGTATTTATTGCTCTTATTTTATGATAAATCCTTTCAATATTCCTATAACTTTAAAAGCTGAAGTACATAAAATCTAAGGAAATTGTGGAAATGCTTCTTGCTGAGATTAATAGATCCCATTCAGGAATGACTGTTAATTTGTATGACCTCACTCTATAGGCAGTTGTTTTGAATCAGTTATTTCCCTCACAAATTTTACAGTGCACCTTTAGCGTATTGTATTTGCTCCAGAGTAAGTTATGGGATGAGCATTTGTCCCCTGAGTAATTATTTCCCTTACTCTACTGCTTTTATTTATATGGAAAAAATACCTTATATTTAAATTACTACTTTAAAATTTAATTTTGCCATGTGTGGTTGTTACAGAACACAAAGTGATACACGAAGCTCTTTAAATGTGGGGAAAAAAGGTATTTGTTGTGGGTTTGGGTTATCAGTGGAGTCGATTCCTTTACTTTGGATTGATGTGCAAGAAAATTTAGGGTTTTTTTTAGAAGGAAGTGGGTTCTGGAATTGTGACTGCTACTTCTGTTACTCTTCTCTCTGACATCCTGTGGAGCTACCGAAGTGTCCAGCAAGTTTTTTCTGTTCCCCTTGTGGCAAAGCGAGGAACAATTCCTGTTTCATACTGAAGCCTAAACGTGGTAGTGACTAGGGAAAAGCACATCTTAGGTAGTGGTGAGTTTGTTAACACAGCTGATGAATAGTTCATGATTTCAAAATACTATCAAGATTTTTAACAAGACATACTAGAGAATGAGCTGTCATTGTTTTTCACTTGTTTACATATGTGATCATAGAATCATAGAATATCCTGAGTTGGAAGGGACCCACAAAGATCACCAGTTCAAACTCCTGGCCCTGCACAGGACAGCCCCAAGAATCACACCATGTGCCTGAGAGCATTGTCCAAACCCTTCTTTAACTCTGTCAGGCTTGGTGGTGTGACCACTTCCCTGGGGAGCCTGTTACAGTGACCAACTGCCCTCTGGGTGAAAAAGCTTTTCCTCATATAGAACATAAATAGTATAACTGATGTTTTCTTTAGTATGGCAATCGCTAATTCATCCTGTTTTTGTTAAAAAGTGATACTTTTCACAAATATTCTGCTCTGGAGTAATGTTTTCTTTCAAAGAAAGGCATGTTAGTCTATCTATAGAATAAAATTAATACCCTCTTAGGCCATTTATTGTTTTATTACAGTATTACAGTATTATTTATTACAGTATTATTATTTTGTACAGCTGTAAAATAGCAACATCTGTTCTTTTAATCTGAACTAAAAATTCTCTTGAATCTCTTTAGCATTGTGAGTTGTAGCTTCAGAAGGACTGTACATCTTTTCCATGGTTTTCTCTGTGCTGTGTATCACTACTCAGTTGCATATGAGACAACAGCTAATGTATTCACCCTTCTACCAGGTGAATGTTCCTATGCTTGAAAAGGGCTTTACAAAAAGGCAGAGAATTATGAGCGCTTATTAGTTATTAACAATTTATGCTAATATACAAGGGAACTAATCATTTAATCATTCTGATTGAAATGATGAGCATGATTCACAGGAGATGTAACTTGGTATAAGCCTGTGTAAATCAGCAAAACTATACTGATATGTGCCAGATGAGAATCAGGTCCTTTATTTGAATAATTTAATGGTAAGCTGACCAGACCATTAGAGAATACAGTTAATAGAACAATCCTGTATTGAAACTAGAATATAATGTGGAACCTAGTAAAGTTAGATGAAATGTTTAAATATTTTTTTTCTCTCTATTGCCCTGTGTAGTAGACAGGTCTTGGACAGATCAAGTTTAAGCTTTGAAGTTGGTAGCATACCACAGTGTGGAAAAATATTAGAAAATATATTTTCACAACACTGCCAAAACAACCCATTTTTTGATGACTTTTGAAAAGAAAGTAAAAATATTCATTCTACCTGTGCAGTAGCTGATATTATTTGTTATTCTGTGTGTCCTTAATCTTACCTGGTCTAGTGTTAAAATAGTAACTACAGTGCAAAAGAAAGATGAATAAAAAAGAGAAAATAAGTGTGATTCAACTAGATCTTGCTAATGAAGGATGTTCTCCATTAAATATATTAATTTCAAAATCTGGATGCCTGTCATTGTAAGGAAATAGTATAAACATGGTTGCCAGTGTCTTATTTTTTTTTTGAATGAAAGTATCTTAAATAAAATTATGATATTACAAACTCTCCCTGGACCTACAACAAATGTTTCTTCTCATTTCACATACCTCTGGGACTGTAACACTGGCAAATGCATGCAAAACTATAAATTTGCCAGATGCTTGGTACAGGATTCCTGGCATACATTTGATACCTCACTATTTTTGTCCCTAGAAGGAGAAAAATTCAAGATAAATTTGAATTTGGTTTAATTTAAATATAGTAATGAGCATAATAATATGCATGTCTATTTTTTCAGTAATGCCAGAGGTGTTTAGCAAACTGATGTCAATACATTGTGTGTGCATGTATTACATACATGGAATCATGTGGATTCCATTTATGTATGGAATACATGATTGGCCAAGTAATTTGTTTCTATCAATTTACTGTGGAAGGTCTTCTGTAGAAAGTGAAAGTGATACCTCAAGAGGCAGTTCATGATTTCTTAACAGCAGTTTGATTTTAAGAGTTTTTAAGAATTCGGATGTCAAACATTTGAAGTTATACAGTTTCCTGCATCTTTTAAGTTGTTTTACAAGACAAATTTCGCACCACTGAGATCCTATTTACTTTTGAGACTGCACTGATAGGCTGTTTTACTTTGTAAGTTGATGTAATGACAAATTTAAGCTCTGGAATACAGATTTTTAAGAGAGGAGTGACTCTAAAAGAACAAGAAAGGATTGCTTCACTTGAACAATCATTGTAATGTTTTACAGTACTTCACTTAATTGTTTAATCATTACAATACTTTTTATTTGTGTAGCATATTTCATTCAAGACTGTAAAGATTCCTTACCAATTTAAAGTTTAAAAGAGTTTCTGAACCTGGATCAGTGTCGCTGGAGCTCTGAGACATGATTTCAACAAATTTTACCCACGGGGATTTTTGAAGTAACTAAAAATATTTATATCTTTAATTTATGTTCAGAGAATAGGTTTAAAGAAAACTAAGTTGGGAGATGAGTATGAAATTTGCACTGTGTTTGCTTCAAAATGAAATATCCCAGGAAAGCAAAAATTAATCTCCTAATGTGCTAAGGTCTTGCTTTTTCTTTTTAAAAGTTAAAATTTATAAAATAAAACTAAAACATATTAAAAAAAAATCCAAATATTAGGCAGAAATTTTACATTTCGCCTTGGACTTTTTTTTTTTTTTAATTTTTACAACATTTACAGAGTTACAGCATGATTGAGGTTGGAAGGACTTCTGGAGATCATCTGGTCCAAGTCCCCAACTCAAGCAGGGACGCATAGAACCAGTTGCCCAGGACCATATTCAGACAGCCTTTGAATATCTCCAAGGAAGGAGATTCCACAACCAGCCTGGGTGACCTGTGCCAGTGCATGATCATCCTCACAGTGAAAAGAGTGTTTCTTGGTGTTTAGGATGTTCAGAAGGACACTCCTGTGTTTCAATTAGAATCCATTGCTTCTTATCCTGTCATGAGGTACCACTGAAAAAAGCCTGATCCCCTCTTTTTCATTTCCTCACTTCAGATAATGGTACACATTCCCCTGAGCCTTCCCTCTTCCAGGCTAAACAGTCTCAGCTCTTTCAGCCTTTCCTTGTAGGAGAAATGCCCCAGTCACTTTGACATCTTAGTGGACTCACTGGACTCTGGTAGCTCCACATCTCTCTTCTACTGAAGAGCCCAGAACTAGACACAGCATTCCAGGTGTGGCCTCACCAGTCTCCTGGAGTCTCCTGGACCCAGAGTCCTCACTCCTTCTCAGTCCTCTTCCTAATCCTCTTCTTCTGACCAGCCAACAAAAGTTTCTTGGGTTTTTTTCCAGCTCTGGTTATCACAGCCATTTTATATATTGATAAGATCAATAATTTCAAAGCCACAATAATGCTGTAATAGCAGATGCTGGAATAAAGTCCATAAGTCTCATTTGCTGCTGTTTCTTAGGAGACAGTGCTAGTGAAAATACAAATGAAAGTAATGTTTTAAAGCGGAAGTTTGGATAGTCCTTAACTGTCTACCCTAAAAGCAATAGCACAGTGGTAGGGAGAGACTGCAGTAGTCTTGAGAGGATAATAGCTCAGAAAAGTTATTGCTTCTTTGGAAATGTTGATTGAAATAATAGTAGTATAAATGTGATGTAACATTTTGTTTAATATTAAACTACATTGAGCTAAGTGAATTTACAGTGATAAGACAGATATTTTTCTTGCTGCTTTGATTTGTGTACTTAGAGAGTTTTCTATATATGGATCGCTCTTCCTTCCCATCAAAAAGGTTTCATCTGTCAGAGTCTGTGTAGACAAAAAGGAAGCAACAGACAACAGGATTTTGCAGGTAGAAGCACAATAATAGGTAAGGATGAAAATATTTCAGCATCAACTGACATGAAAGTTTTCTAGAAAAAGATTCAGTAACAAATGTCATCTTCTACAGCATAAATCATCATCACCATCAATGAGGTTCTTTCAAGAACTTTCTTTGCCATACAAAATAGCAGCTGGGATTATCTAGCATTCCAGGGATGCCAGGGAATACCTTCTGATGCCAGGGAAGAGATGGTTATCGTATGTACCCAAAAAGTGAGTGTACTTGCAGGTGGTTTTACTTTTTCTCATGGACTGTAGAAAGAACAAGAAACCAAAGAACCAAGAAACCTAAACGATTTTCCTTGGCATTGGTTTTCACATGCTGAAATCTTCCTGGAGAGTCTCAACTTGTTTCAGCATCACCTGAAAAAGCATTTTTGCAGTCTGTGTTTGTCTTTATTGACATATGTTAGCATCTTCAAAGATTTACATAATTCCTGATCTGTATTTCTAATCAGTGTGTCTAAGTGTGCGTATTATAGCACGCACACACATGCACACACACACACACGAAAACAAGCACCTGTGTATACTTTTACTTGCACTTCTTTTGGGGACTAGCACAGCTTTGTGTGCCCTCTCTACGTGTGATTAAATATTAATTAGGCTTCTAATATAAGCTAGTGAGTTCACAGGCCCGAGTGCTAAATAAATAATGCATGAGGTACCCGAAGGCTCAGCCCGAGAAGCTGATTGGCCACCTTGGATTTGTATAATTATGAAGTTTCATTATTAACAGTGGAAGCAGTGGAGAGATTTGCCTAGCTTGAGGGACTTTGAAAGCATAAGCTGTCTCATTAGGGAAAAAGGGAATAAGGCATAATATGCAAACTTGTTAGTAAAAAAAAAAAAAAGGAATAAAAGTTAAGCATAGCTCTTTAATGGGAGTATTTTATATATATATATATAAACATTTCTAAGTTTATAAAAAGACTGAAATTTAAATAGGTGCAGTCTATATTACAGTTATTTAACAGTTTTGTTTGCAAGAGGTCTTGCTTAAAAGCTTTTGTACTTGGTATAAAACAATCTTTAATATTTTACAGAAAAATCCACAGGTAGCTTAATGGGTTCTGCAAAGTGAGAAGTATGGAGGTGAAAGAGAATGAACACAGTCCAGGGTTCTTGCTAGAATGTGTGTTGTGCATGCAATTAAATCTCAAGGTCAAACAATTTACAGACAATTACTTTTCTAACATCTCCAGAAATGCCTGCTTACACGTCTTTAATTTTAAATGATACTGATATTCCAATTCTCCCCAAAGGTTAATGCTGACTAAATCCAGCTGTGACCTGACACGATGCGACAGCACAGTGCCTAATTATCCTCTGGATAGTCATTTACTTTAAACCATTAAAGAAATAGGCTGAGAGGAAGATTTAGGACCCAGAAAAAATGTTAGCCTGACTTTTTTCTTCTTGAGGATGGGATGGGCTGAAAAATAAAAATAAAATCTTGCTAAATGTTAGCCATTTGCTTTGATGACAGAAAATTGTTCATCCCACTCTGTTTTTTTTACAGGTTAAATTGCTAACTAGTTCATTTTATCCATTGCCTACGGCTGGCGCTAAATGTCAGTGACAAATTTTGTACTTGTCTTGAAGAATGAATTAAGTTATGCACAAAAGCTCTAGTGCTTTTTTTAAGATGAGTGAATTGCAGAGGGAAAAAAAAAGTTGCTCATTTGAAAAAAGGATTATTTCGATTAAAGGCCTTTTCTATTGTAGTGGAAGACAGGTAGTGGTTTAAGATAATTCTGACAGTTACCTCCCACAGAGGCTGCAGTCCTTTACTAGAAATTTCTTTAAGAGCACTTGCATCAGATTATGCACTATGATTGTTATCATAAGACCATTTGTGACAGTAAAGGGGGGGGAAACAATTACAGAAAATGTCAACTATTATTCATTAACTAGGGTAAAACTGGTCTTTCTTCAGTGAGGTCAGCATTCCATTGCCTTCAAAAAACCTTTCTATGGTTTGTAGCAATGACAATTAAAAACCCTGCCAAATGTTGGTAAGAATGAACAGTTCATTCAGCAATTTATGTTGAGAAGACCTGGCACAGTCTTCACAATACACCTGGTTTTCAGTTGTCTGGTTCTGGTAGCGCCCCATTATCTCTGAGTCAATAAAGTATCTAAGAATGATGGCTACCATCATAGTGTTTGAAGCTCTGAACTGGTTTATTATCCGTAAGCTAAGCCTAAGGGAACTTTGCATGTTTGTATTTTATTTGATTTGATTTTATTTTCATGTGCATTATATCTGTTTATTGAAAATCTAAAGAAAGCTTAAAGTTAAGACTAAACTTTACAGATACTATGTTACAGGGGGGCTTCATTATAAAGTCTCGACCACTTACCCTGTTGAGGTGGCATAACTGATGCTCTGTTGTACTTACAGTACCTAATTTGTTCTAGGTACAATTACTACTACAGGACAATAATTGTTTTTACTTTTTTTTTTTTGGATTATGGAAGTGCCCGGTATTTCCAACTGTAAGCAGAATACCATTGTACTGTGCACTGTACAAGAAAACAGATTTGAAATAAATGTTTTTAGTGGCACCCACAGGTTTTGGCAGATACTTTTCTCCTCTCACTGTGTGCATAAATATTTTCACTGATACCAGCTGTAGAAAGTGATATGGTAAATGCTAATCTCAGTACAGTCATAGCAGTCACAAATGGAAGTTAGATCTGTAATTTCAAGTTGAAAACTGAAATGAAAAATCTAGTGATTATGCACTACTGCCCTAAGCTACTGAAAGATTCCCTCTTTCCTTCTCCTCTACACTCTCATTCTCAGGCAAGAGGATAAGATTTCCTCCCCAGGAGAAAGAAACATACAGATTATCAGTTCTCTGGTGATAACAGTGCAACTCCTGAAGACAGTCTGGCTTTAAAAAGTAATACATGCTGGGATACATCTCACCTAACTTTGGATCTATCAAACTTTGTAGATGTCTCAGTCTGAGCTAGTTATTTTTGTTCCTATTCTAGTAAGGAAAGAAACACATATGAATGGATGCATTCCATGTAATTTCAGGGTTCTATTTAGGATGAGATGTATTGTCCTCTGAAGGTTCTTGGTTCTTTCACTTAATTTTAAAGAGAACCTAAACTTGTTTGCAGTTTTAGATTCCCACATTAGAGCATCTTACTGATGGTGATTTCCTGTGTCCCTCAAAATTTTTATGAAGGGTATTTTAAGCTGTTTCTCTCATATATTTTTTCCATTTGTAAATACCCACACTTTTGACCTTCGCTTTTTTAAAGCTAGTTGGAGCACCTTCAGTCTCATATTTTTATTTTTTTTTTAGAATCTTTCACCACTTTAGCTTTCCTCTAAGTTTTCTATTTTCCACACTTGTTTCAGTGTGAATAAGTGTTATAAGAGTGGTCTGACCAAAATTTTGCACAGGAGATACCCTTCCTTGCTTTCATTTTGTGGTATATGAGAATATTGTTGACTGCTAGTGACACAGCATTACATGAAGAAATTAAATTATACCAGGATAGATATTTATAATTTCCTGCAATATTGTTTTTCAGAGAAAAATTTTTGGGTTTTGCTCCCAGTTGCCTCTTTCATTACATTAGACTGCATAAATGACTGTATATGTAGCTGTACATATTTCGCTGTGACCCTTCAGCTACGTGGTTGAGTTGCACTCAAGTCACTGTTTATCATTCTACAGACCTGTCTGTGTTCTGTTAGCTCAACTTCCTAAGAGTGATCACTAAAAAGATTGTGACATTTGGCCAGCGACTATTCCTTTGGTATCTACTTAACCCAGCATCACATATTGGTAATTTGATCTTTTGGGTGATTTGAAATTTCAGTAAAGAAACTACTGCCTTTTGGAACTGTCAGTGAGTCAGATTTGCTACATCTTAGTGGCTTATCCAAATTTAAGCATTTCACCTAAGCCATTCAAGCAAGCAATTGAGAGAAAGGAAGGCATCTTTAGAGGGCAAACCACCTCACCAACTCCAGTGGAAAAGCTGATCAAAATTTAAATTAAGCGAACAAATAACAAAAAAAGCAAAACCAAACAAAAAGTGTCTTTTCACATGTCACTCCTCAGAAGAGAAAGAAGGAAGGTGAAAACAGCTCATTGGTGACGGATCAGTCATATTCCACAGACAGTGTGCAAACTGTAAAGTGGGCTCTTCGAACACTGGCATGTTTCTCTTCACTGCCTGCTCATTAGATCTTGGAAACTTAGTGTAAGATAAGTATTTAACTTTTAGATGAAAAAAAATTACATGGGATGAATATCAATCTGTTTGAAAATGGGTTTCTACATTTCCTGTTTTATTTATCTGAGAACCAGGAGAATGTTATTTAAGAAAATATAGTGGTCTAATATGTCAAATATTGTATTCAGTTCTGCAGAGGAATAAAAACATTTCAGTTTCATATTTATTCTTAGAATAGAATTCTGGAAACTGTCTCTTTTCCTTATGGCCTTTTTCATGTCTTAATTATTGGATAGTCCCCTGGTAAATTTTATCTTTTACTAAATGTTGTAATTATGTTCAGCTGAAACCTCCAGTTTGGGCTGTAGAACTTTCTGCTGAACCTTATTATCAGTCCCAGGACAAATCTGTGCTGAATCGTAGTTTCTAATCCACAGACAGTGCTTCTTTGGGAGTACTTCTGGAAGTGGCAAAACACATAAAGAAATATTTCTTCACTGGTACTGCTGTAGCTTTGAGAAGCATCTTCCCAGTAATATTACTTCATAAAATAAAGAAGAGTTTGCAAAAGACTGAGCATGAATATGCTTTGGTAGCTGACTTTAAATATTTGAAATATTTCCAGTGAATAAATTTCAACTAATTTTTGTAAATGCTACAGGAATATATATATATATATGTTTAGTACTAAGTACAGAACATACCTCTGTTTAATTCTACTTTCCTTTTAAAGCTAAATGCATGAACTAATGCAAAAAGTTTTGCTTTCACTAGTTCTGTGTAGTGATTTACTTTGTGTGCATTTGCATTGAAATCAGTGGGAACTTTTGTGGAATAAGTTAAAACTTTCTGTGAAGATGGGAAAGAAAATATTCTCTTCACAAACAATACCAACAGGCAAACAAGGTATAAATCTCTATATATTCTGATTAAAATTTAACAGCTAATGAAGTGGGCACCATCCAAGAATTGGGGGGGGGGAGGGGTGTAAATAAAATTTAAGTAATCAAATTAAACCGGTGTAATTATTTGTAGTGGAAATAAGCTACGATATTAGAAACAGCACGCACGTACTTGCCACAAGTTTTATTGTGTTTAGAGTTCATTGACGATTTGATATTTTCATTTTTCATATTGAACTTATTTCAGGGTAAATGTTTAATATTTTTCCTCCAGTTCTACTCTTCGGCTGTTGAATCAAAGTGTCTGGTAACTTAAAGTATTGGCAATTTTCCCTCCTCTTTTTTGGTCAATATTTTTCCTCTCAGTAGTGAATTAATGGTATATCAAGGCAGAAGTAAATGCAGAAAGCAAAAATATCCCCTTGGTTGCAGAAGGGAAGAGCAGCACACTGGCTGCAGGCTCAGGTCCTGACACTGCTCCTGAGGAGACCTGCAGTGCTACAGAACAGAGTCCATAAGGTGAGCAGCATCACTGGTCTCCCTCAGCTGAACATGCCTAAGAGGCACATTTGTGACAAAAAATGATTGTAAGAAAGAGAAAGGCTGCCGTACTGTTTGTCTGGAGGGAGTCAATCTACTCGATGCTGGCAGCAGGGTGGTAGAAACCATGTGCAACCATGGACAGAATAAAAGCCAATCAGAGAGGTTGTTACATTAATGATCAGTAATATGAAATAGATAGTAAAAAATCTTGAACTCTAGTGCATCCCCATACAATGATCTGTGAAATCTGCACTTCACAAGTGCAGATTTGAATTCAAAATGCTGCATTTTGAGTTTGAGTTTTGTTAATGTTTTACTAAAGATGACATTTCTGTGCATAATAAGAATTCCTCTTGTAGATTTTTAAAGTGCCCTAATGATTGGATATAGTAACAGACATCTTGGGGGTTTTGTTTTGTTTTGTTTTCTGAATGAGAAATATTATGTTTTCACCTGAAAATCCCTATTGACTGAAATTTATCACTTGGACATGTTTCCAAAAAGCTGCTGCTCCAGCCCCATTTTCTTCTTTCCTCCTTTCTAACATACATTTATCTTGATCTTTTCTTAAGTTATGCTTTTAGCCACTTTCTAATTATTTTTTTCTGGATAATAATAATTAGTTTTACACTTTCAGATCATCTCTCCTGAGGCTTCCTTATCAGCCCACTTCTCCTCAGGATAGCTCAGGGCCCATTTGGAAAAAGTTGTATCTATCCTTTCCTGGATCCTCTAAGGAAATTTAACCCTTACTGTGTCCTTAGTCCGTGACCCATTCAAAAAAATATCGAGTTACTCACAGGTCCAAAATAACACAGCTAAGCCAAGAGTAACCTTAAGCCTAAGCCTTTATGGTTGTCCCAGTGACATAAGGATCCATGATTCTAGATAGGTTATTTCACAAGAAGATATAATTCAGTTTTATTTCTAGTAGAAATTAAAGTTTTATTCTAGCTTTATTATTTTTTAAAATTGTGTTACATAGATTTGCATATCTCAGATGTATGCCTATGAAAAAATAACATGAAATGTATTTAAAAGTTGTTGAGTAGCTCCAGCTTGAAGGATGATGAAGAGGGAGCAATCGCTGCCTTACTAGATTTTTTTGCGTGTTATTTCAAATTCACTACATCCAGGAAAGGACACATTTGGATGTGTTTGGCAGAGATTCCTAAGTATAACAGAAGCAGGATACAAGCAAGAGCAAAGTCAGATTAGTTCGATTTTGCTTTTTTAAATACTGTCTTGGCATTCTGAAACTAGGGGCATTGCATAAATAAAAAATGTATTATGCTATGGTGTTTATCAAATGCTCCTCATCTACTGCACCACCCCCATAAATCCACCAAAGCTGTTATTATTCAGGGGTGGGAAGGTGGGGAGAATGAAGTGAAAGCTACAGAATGATTTAACACAGTGGGAACTTAATCAATAAGACTGTTGCAGCAAACTCCCAGGAAAGAGTGTTGTTTTCCATCCAGATGATAATGAGGCAGACTTGCAGCAACCTCTGGAGGAAGAATGCTGGAGCAGTGAATCTGTGGTACAGCTTTGCTAGTTGCTAATTAATAGTTTGAGGCCAAGGAGACACATTTTTGCCACCCTGCTACTCGTACGTAGTTTCTTTCTGGCTTGTCCCACATACCTCTTTCACTATTGGGGTCACTCTGTGCTCAAAGTTAGATTCTAGAAGCCAAATTTAAAAACAGTGCTAAAGATCTAAGTTTACCTTTCTTCTCCCTCTTTTTTTCTTGGCATTATTAGTACATTTGTATGGCTATGTAGCATGTAATCCTTACGTTGCAAAAATATTTTTCTCTTATGGCCTGTGCCTTGTATCCCAAATTCAGACGGATGAACTTATTTTGGTGTTTGATGTCTGTGATCTGACCAGAAAACATCCACAAAAGCCCATCTGGATAAAAATTTAACATAATTATTATTTGGGATGTGCAAATTTAAATATTTTTAAGTGATGTTAGATGAAGAGGTTGGGAATGCTTGTTTGACAGTACTTAAGCTCAGTATTGATCTTTCTCATATTTATCTGGATTCCAAAACAGAACAGGGATCCACTTTAACACAGCCGAAGCTCTGCTGAATGATGCCATTATATATGTATCTTTGCAACACATAGAAGAAGTAGAGAGAAAGCAAGTATTTTCTCCATAGACAGAGAAGAATTGAGGCAATGGAAAATGAAAGGGAGGTCAAAGTTGACCATAAAGCAGATGGCCCTAATACAGTGTTGGGCACTGCAGTCTAGTAGTGTAATGAATCCAGATTTTTGAAGGACATTTTATGGGACCATCTAAAAGCATGTCATAGGTAAGAGTGAATTCATGCATTGTTTTGCTAAAACATAGGTAAAAACTACTACATTCAATAAGAAATACAAGATGACATTTGTTTTAACATAGTGAAAATTAATAGTAGTCAGCAGCAGTCTTTCCAGGTTTCCAGTCTAGTAGTATCACTTCTACACCACCTTACTTCTCTAATGTTATTTCTTTCAAGATTCTTGAAAGATTGCCTTAAAATATTTTCCTACATACTTGCCGTAATTAATCAATAATAAGAAGAGAACGTATAAATAAAAATCTCTTTAGATATTAGATGATCATCTCTACTAGATGATATCTAATGGCTTTTGTTGCATTTAGTTTTGTTCAGGTAATTTTTTTCTAATTATTTTGTTTTTCTGACCCTTGATTTTCTCATCTTTTGGTTAAGCTTGTCTTGACTCTTGTAGTTGTTCAAACCACCGGTATGATAGCAGAGAGAGCAGTGGAGTAACTGTACCTGTGTGCCAATGTATTTTTCCCAGTTTCGCAACAAAAGGTCCTTGAGACTAAAAATGCTCATTTGATTTTTTCTGATCTGAGAGGTCTATACCACCTTTGATGCTTTGCTACAGCAGATCAAGCTTTACACAGAAAATATTGCATTAACTAGAACTTTCAAGCGTAAAATATTTTTTTTCAAAGATGAATTTATGGTTTGGAGAAGTAATGCAGATAATTTTTTTTGCATTGAATTAAAAAAACCCCACATTATAATCACTTTATCTACTAATGAGTGAAGTGAGTCATAGTCTGCATTTATGTGGGCTCAAAAATATTTCTATTTTACCTAGAAATTCAACTGATGTATGCAAAATTGCCTAGAAAACTCGATTTGGATTCAGAGCTCCTGCAGAAATTAGGCGTTCATTCCCCTAGGCAACTTTCATTTTTTGAGCCTGAAAGTAGCACATTCACAGTATAATTTGTAATTAATAAACCTGACTGGTATTTAGAGACTACTGACAATTCCATTGATAGTATTTTTTCCCTTGACATTCCTATCTGTCCCTCAGTACTAGAATTTCTGTTGGTCTTATGTTCGTCATAGTAAGCAGTTTGGGGCAGAGACATTTGTTTGGGTCATTTGTCTAGTGTAGCACCTACAGCTTTGGTTTCTCAATTCAGAGCTGACATTGTAAGAGAGAAATATGCCATAAGTAAATACTTTAGTACTTTTAGTGTCTATTTTCTCGTTCTTTGATACTCCTTCTCATCAGCAACTTAAAAAGTTCTATGTCATGTTCATATGGGAGGGTTTAGTAACACTTTTTACAAAATAGGAGGTATCTTCATAACAGAAAGAAACCAGCAATATGTTTTATTCATTGATACACTGAAAATTTTAGTGCAAATACAGATTTAATTTGGATTTCAGCACAGGGCTGTCACAATGGCATATGGGCAGATATAGCAGTCGTTTCTGGTAGGCACCACAACAATACGTGCATGAGCACATGTGAACACCATACACACACAGTTCCCAAGTACAGTCTTTGTACTAAATAGATATCCATATATTGCTCATGAATTACAATGATTTTTGTTTGTGAACCAATTGTATTTTAATTTTCTTTTCTGCTTTGACAGAATATAATTCTTTCTGAAACGTATAATAGGATCAAAGTATATTTCATTATTAAAGAAATTATTGAATTATGTTAGTGCCCTTCTGACTGCATGAAAATGTTAATCCAGTTTTATTATATTTTTTGAAATGAGCAGTTTTTTCTTAGGAAAATTTTTTGGAATTAATTGTTTGCTTTCTCCCAACCTCTGAGGGGTCTATGGCTTCAGAAGATACCAGATAAAGGATGATGACATATAATGAGAGCATGATTTAGCTATTAAACTTCCTTTGACTCACTTTAAATATTGATTAGAGAAACACTTCTGGGCAAATATTTATATTGAGCAATAATATAATTCAGTGATTTTTTTTTCACTTTCTGAATATCATTATGCCTTCAGTAATTTAGCCTAGAAAAATACATTGTTAGCCATGGATTTTATGAAAAAGTCTTAGATAGATGAGACCGAGAAGGAAGAGTAAAATTTTCCAGCAGTAAACCATCATTCATAAGATGCAAAGACGCTCTGTGTTGCACAGCTTATATCTCACCTTTCCCAGGGTTTAGGACTGTTGTACCTGCGATATTGGCTTCAAGCAATTTCTAATATAATGCTAATGTTGGGACAGATATTAATGAAACCATGCTGTTTCTAGATAAAGCTGATACTGAGTACATAAGTAGAAGAGGTAATTTTCTTTTTCAATTTCTTAATGAACTCAAGGGGTACAGAGGAACCTTTCTGCATCTGTGACTATCTCCTAGATTTATTCAGTTTTTCAACAAGAATAAATTTATTTGCAAGTTTTTGTTTACTGGGTATGTAACCATAACAGCTGAACCTACTTCTTGTTTAACTGAGTGATATTCCCTTTGTAGGAGGAAAAAAGCATGCTAAAAATGCTCAAAAAGCCCTTTGAAGAGTCTAAGAAACATTAGTATATTTATGTTTTAAAATTTCTTCCATGTTTTTACTCAAATGGTGAGTAAAATGCAACTTGTGTGCCAAACAGAGGGACTGAATATGTATATTATACATAATATTTGAGTATCATCTGAGTGTGAAGGTTGTGTGTGATGTCTAATGACTGGTTTTTATTTCTTTAATTATATTGAACATTTGGTTACTAAACACTACAAACATTCAGTTTGAGGTTTCCCAGGCTGGAGAGCACTCTCCCCACCTCCAGGCAGCACACTCAGCTCTACTGTCACATGCTGAAGGCCTTGCTTGTCTTACTTGGTGTTTCTGGTCCAGACTAAAAAAAAATATTGCAGGAGAGGCTTAAGAAGCAAGTACTTGCTATGGACTTGACAGGATATAAATCTCAGCAGAAGTAGCTGAGAAGGGAAAGGAGGTTGTGAAGCCAGTTTTATGGACATATCTGGCATATCCATTGATCCTTGCACACAAGTTGGATCTCTGACAGAGATTATTTTTGCTTTAGGTGGGAAAATCAATACAAATTAAGAAACATTAACATATATTCTTATTATTCAAAATTCTTAAAAAGATAATTCTTTTACCTATAAGAAAAAATTTACTTCATCACTTTGTCTGTGCTGCTGCTTAGATTTCAATAAAGCTGCTTTCATTTAGGGGAACTACAAGGTTTGGTCTATTACCTGTAAATACTTTATGAAATACTCAAATCAGTTTTATCTTATTTGAGGTTGTAATACATATTTCACATGATTCTATTAGGGATGTATGCCATGACAAAAACCTGGCTGTATGTTGAAATGGCATCCATATGTCCATATTTCAATACAATTGGATTTTTGCAATGTTTAATCTGAATTTTGAACTAATGTTTAATAGTTAATTTTAGATTGTATTAAAATAACAAATTTATATAATCTTTGATTCCTAATGTGTAATATTGAGATTCCTTCACCTTATTTTCTTACTGAAATATGTTTTCTTATTGCTCTAGTTCATATTGTCCTCTGTCAAGTAAGAAGTAACGTAACTTACTGTTCAGACCCAATTATTGAAAATGAGAGGACTATGTACTGTTCTAATTGAGAGTCAGTACCAAAATCCATATAGTGGTTTAAAACAGAGAGGAAAGAGATGTTCTAAATACTCTATAATCAAAAACTCACAAAAGGAACTAGGTCTCAAAATCTTTAAGTGGTAAACTAAATAAATAGGTAAATGCTTGAGGTGCTTTTTGTCATCTCAAAGAATGCAAAACCATATTCTTAGAAATATGATCAACCTGGTAAAATATGGAGGTGAGCCTGAAGTAATATTCTAGGACAGTGCTTCCTGCTTTTGTCAAAGAATGATTTGGCCTTGGGGATTAGTCCACAGTCTGGCTGAAGCAAGGTTTTTTCTAAAATCAGTGAAGGTATAATAAGCCAGAGGTGTGTGAGTGTGCAATAGCTTCAACTTAAAATTCTAAGGTTATACAGATGTCTGTAGGAAAAACCAAACCTCTGTATGAAATAAAAAATATAGTTTTAATTTGTGTCAGGAATGACAGTGATTCTACTGTAATTCATCAAAGAAGGTATTTGACAACAAAGCAAGTGCATGTTAAATTTAATATTTCTGACTCAATACGGAGGTTCATGCTATCACAGTGTAGCCAAATAAGTTTTTCATTCAATTTGCAAGCTACTCTAAATTACCATAAGACTTTTCTTTACTGTATTATTGATTTCTATTTTTTTTATTTAAACTGGTTTTTTTCTTTCTGGTCAGATATGGTCCCAAGTTTTTATGGATATAACTTTCTGAATGTGATAGTGATTAAAACCATATCTAATTCTAACAGATATCTTGCTATTTTTTTTCCTTCATGCTTTCTGTCGGTGTTTCTGACTTAAAACATTCTTGTAATTCTGTTCCTACAGCAAGTTATTTCTGCACATGTCTAAGTTGATAGATCTCTTTCATTTTCAATTGCATTATTCTTATATTCACAGTGACGGATTTTCAAAACTTCTGGAGTGGCAAGTTTAAATATTGCATGTTGGGGAGCTAGTTGAGTCCTTTTGCTGAAACCCTAGTGGGTCTTTGGAAGACTTTGGAAAACTGTTGCTGACCAATCTAAATTTAAAAAGTCTTTTATTTTGCTAAGTAAGAGCAAAGTAAGACCAGGAAGATGCTCAGAGAGAATAGGCAGTGCTCTAAAGTTGTGGATACAATAGAGGATCTGCAGTGTTGTATAAAATACATCAGGCAGAACAGCATTAAAAGACCAAAGGAAGAACCACAACTGTAACCTCTCTAAAGATAAAAGGCCAGAAAAAGTCTGCTTTTTGAGGAAAAATTGTAAGAATGGAACTGCATCGATTTTCAGTTTTCAAATTTCAGTATTTTCCAGCTCTCACAGGACATCACTACAGAAGTGCTACCTCAGAGAGTACCCTTCACAGGACCAGTAGTGGACAATGCGGTCAGAGATGACTAGACTGTCAGCTTGGAAGAAACAGGACGTAGAGTGATTTATGTCTGAACAAAAGAAATAATGACATTCTGTAATATTCGCATTATGGGAAAATTTGAAATAGTAGAAAAAGAGAGGTTATATTGTGTGCTTTTTCATTCAAAATGTATGCTGTGTATTGTTCACTAGACAAAAATATGATCTGTAGTGGAAACTGGGAAGAAATCCCATGATAAAATTAAAAATTCAGCAATCCTTCAAACTATCTCTAAGTCTTGTCCTCGAAGAGGTTGGGAGCTGATTACGGAAGACTTTGGAAACAACTGCTAGGAAGTGATAAGATCTCTGTAAACTCAGCATGCACTAATCTGACTTGCTTTTTCAGTAGCCTTGTCTAAGGTGCAATATGGACTGAAATTGCTAGTAATGCACACTTTTTGCAGAGACTAATCAAAATTGTTAGTACTAAGTACATGAGCACCATAGTCTCTGCTGTTGTTGAAGTCTCAGACCCGAATGGGACTATGTTTATAGGCAGTTAGGATAGTGATGCTTAAATTATGAAAGAAAAATATAGTAATAAGAAGACAGAGGTTAGAAGCAGAAAGTCCAAGTGAAAAATATAATATCATGGATATCAAGTGAAAAAACATGTTAGAAGTAGCTGTTTCAGCCTGTTGCATATGTCAAAAAGAAGATCAAGTTGGAAGAAAGAGTCTTGTTGATACAACCTGTAAAAGATTCTTCCACGGGACCAAAGCTGGAATAGATTTGAAGCTAGTTGTGGGCTAAGACTCTCACATTTCCAAGACTGCTCTTAGGAAGCTACTGTAGGTAAAAACCCACTCGTATATAAAGTTTGTTTTCTCTTGGTACAGTATATTTAACATCTGATAATCACCCATATTGTAGCAGGCATAAATTCAAACGTTATTAGATTAAATGTTCTGATTATCACCTTGAAATGCTTACACTGATCTTTGGTACTGGTTTAGCAAAGGGAATTAATCAGACTATAATACATAGAGGATACAAATCACAAAGGACCAAGCCCATCACTTTTAGTTGCCCCTGGAATGTTTGTTGAACTGTCTGTATATTTTATGTTTTGATGTGCTTCATGCTCAGATCTGAGAGGACTACTATATTCTGTATTAATAGTAATTTCCAAAAAAGAGCTCTTCAGATGTAACAGACCATTTTGGATTGGATCTCTTGGATTTCTCTCTCAGTTTGACAAACATGCTCAGCAGACATACAGAAGTAAGGATAAATCCCCCAGTCACTAAACCAAAAGCTATGGACTGGAAGAAAATACTTATCAGAACTGAGAAATTATCACACTAGAAGTACTTAATTTCTCAGATTCCTGTTGAATCATATAGGGTCATTTACAATTAAAATTAAGAAACCATTGCAACCTATATCTTAGGTTTGGTTGGGGAAAAAACAAAAAGAAACATTCTGTAATTTCTAAATGCTTAGACTCTATTTTTAATTGCCTAAACCAGCAACTCTTCCAGCCTCAGATCATTCAGTAAAATAAAGTACAATGATTTTGATCATTATTTTAGTTAAATATAGGAAATAAATGTTTAAGTATCAAAGAAAGTTAAGGCTTTATTGCTGAGATTTTTTAAGTTTCACCTGTAAGAGCTGGGGCCAGGATTTGGAGGTAGGGCTGTGCACTGACAGTGTTGTGAGTGCGGTGACAACCAACTACACATACCCATTGTTTTGCATCATTAATACGGTAGTGAATCTTCAGGAAAAAAAGAAAATGCCCACTGAGAAATGTAGCCTCCAGAGTCCGGTCTTTTTTATTACTTCACTTTTTTTCTTTTCTTTTTTTTTTTTTCCTTTATACAGCACCTAATTTAGGACACAGACAAAAAGAAAATGTATCTTGAATATGCATCACAGGTTCCAAAAATGAAAAGAAATTGGATTTGGATAGCACTTACTCAATAGACAGATATGATACATGGTAAGAAGGTGCACTGTCTGCCCTGTGATAGATTAAACTACTTTGTAGGAAAATTACTGTGAGCCAGTCACCACCACCACCGTGGCTAAATCTTTAATAAAATTCTCTTCCATATTCAAGAGCGAGGTATGAAGTACACAATAAGCAGAGTGGAGTAGAGTGCCATTTATCAAACCACAGCTAGGTCTGTAATCTCCTGCTTTATCCTTTTTTAGTACTTTATTTGTCTTTATTGTTGCAAGGAAGCACATTTACCCAGGGCAGTGGGCTTTTGGTGCTGATAAACCTTTTGTTTTAAATTCTACCTGTGGGGTAGAATTTTTTTTTTCTTCTTTTTTTTTTTTTTCTTTTTTCTTTATTCTTTTTTTTTTATTGATCAGATAACCATCTGCTCACTCTATGGGAGTAATCAGGCTGTTTTGGTGGTTCCTTGCGTGTTACATATTTTTTCACCCTTCCTTACCTGATCTGACCCTACCTCTCTTGACTCTATGCTACAAAAAAAAAAAGAAAAAAAAACCCCAAAAAAACAACAAAAACCAACAAAACCCACCAAAAAAACCCCCCAAAAACCCCTCAAAAATATCCAACCCCCTCCCCCCCCAAAAAAAAACCACACAAAAAAAGGAATACTAAAACTTCTAAGACATTTTAAAAAGAATACTCAAGCCTGTGCAGAAGACAGTCTGGGATGTATTGCATAATGCTTTTTCGAGTACATTTAGCAAGATGTTGAAGCATGTTGCAGTTGGCCCCTGGGTGGCACTACATGGCTAGACCTCGGACCAACAAAAGCATTTTTGGATAAAGGCAGAAAACATGTGGAAACGTTTTTGTTTTTAAAAATTAAAGACTTAAGTTAAATTTGTTGATGTTTCCTGAATTCAACACAAATTCACAATAGCATTAAACTGTGTTCCCTTTATTGAAAGAGATTCCAAAATGTTTTGTATACCTTGACTACCTGATAATATCTGGATTATTTTTGGCAACACGCTGATATTAAGTACAGATGCAGTGGAAGGGTCCTATGGGTAGAAATATGTGACTAGAACTTCTTTGTGCTGTCTGAATATGCATACTACCAGTCTGTGCTGCAGCCCTGGGGGTGATTTTTTTAGTACTATTATAACCCTTTTTATTGTTTGAATAGCAGTTTTATGACAAAACATTTATATTCAGCCTGCCTTTGTACTTGACTGAAAGAGAGCAATCACTGAGAATGATAAGGCAACAATGGTAATGATAACTGCATTTATGGAGGCTTACAGAATTTAAACGGGCATGCAAAAATAGACTTACAATAGTGCTCTACCTGTATTTGAACTGGTTTGGGTCTATTTCCTGTGCCTAGCCTATGTTTGCTTATTGATGGAGATGTTCCGTTTTCTCCCATTTTTCTCCCTTATGGCATTTCTTCTGTAGGAATCCTACCTGTGTGAACATCAGTTTTCTTTGCACTGAAAGATGTCATACTAAGATGGAGGAACATAACTATATTTCAAGATCCACATCCCTGAGATTATTGCTCAACTTACATAACAAGTTTTCAGAGTTTGTGGTATTATGATCTTGCATCAGAATGGTCATTACCTGTCTTTCAATGTTCTACCTCTCAAGAAAAATAGGCAATTATTTCACTCTCCCTTGAGAAGAAGTGAGGAATAATACTGGACATTGGAAAGTAATCCAGTCCTTCTGTTGCCTGAATATTTTTAAGCCAAATCAATTCTACTTTTGTCTTCCTTTGCTATAATGTTTTCTTCCCCTCGAGGTTCACTCAGACACATCCACATGGACACAGACGCATCTGTGCATTTTCTTAAATTTATTGCTTATAGAAGAAGACAAGAAAACTATGAGGAGTTTCAGGAGTGTTTTGGGAGAAGGCAGATAGTTCCTGGATCTCCAAATTTTGAGTGAGGGTAACAGAATTATGCCAAAGTCTACTTAAATTTTTAGTATGTATTATGAAGAAAAAAGGTGTGCACTATACATTGTTCTTAAAATATTTTAAGGCTACTGCCACACTGCTCACAGGCTCTGCTAAATAGACGTACCAATGTTAGAGGTAACAATGTTAGAGGTTCCTTTCTTACCAAGGAAGAGTCTGTCCTTATGGAGTTAGAAAGACAGATTTAGCCTACATTTTTATATATTAGTTTTCAATATTTTTCAATATTTTTTCATGAAGGTACTTTATGTAAAAACATTTCTGGACTCTCTTTCTATAAGCCAAACCAATATATATTTTGTAGAAGTGAATGACCATTTTCAAGGCCTTTTAAATTTTGAGGCATACATTTAGATTTTGTTGTTCTTGAGAGCTGGGAATCTCAGCACAGCCCAATTTCTTTCATATTATAGTTTTCCTATTATATAATTTTACTTCTTCCTTCACTTGTATTTCAATTCTTCTTTACTTACCTATCCATTAGAAGCTTACAGTATATAACAGCTGGGTGGCAAAATTTGGTGAAAACTAAGTGACTCTAAAAACATTCGAAGAAAAAATATTAGTTGTTAAAAACAAAAGATATGTTTTATTTTACTTGTGTGTTATTTTTACTATTTCAAAAGCTCACTAACTGCACTACATTTTTAATGTATCTATATGATCATTTCTTGTTAACCTCTTCCCGTATTCCTGTCTGTGCTATGTATGCTTTAAATGTGTTTAAATTAGTAATTAAAATTCTTTTTTGCAAATGAAATATAAGTAATGTAAACATTAACTTGCTTTGCCTAAGTTCTTACAGTATTCTGAATGCTGCTTTCACAGATATGTCATTTTCTACTAAATGTCTTTCTAATTCTTCTGTGCAAATGCTACCTTTTCCCCAGGCCCAGCCACTTAGTGGATATTATTGAACAAGTGTCTTTTATAGGATCCAAAATAGTGCAGCATTATGTGAAAGAATTTTTTAAAAATGTGCATGGACTATTTAGGAGTATGCTTAGTGAATATTAAGCAAACACCTGAAGTTCCCGTGCTGCTGCCTAGAACCAGCACTTCATTACCCATTACGTGCAATGACTTTGAATTTTTTATTAGGTACTGGTCTCTTAGCCTGTAGGGCTTGTGCATGATGTATATGAGAGCGATTTCCAGCAGAGTGAAGCTTATCACAGATCCACCTAAAAGGTAAGGATATTTTTTTTAATTTTTAGTTCACATGCTGAACAGCTGCCTGCTGAACACCTGCCCACGGAGCAGGAAAGAAATTTGGTTTAAGGGTTGATTATACATGTCTTACTCATATACAGTAAGTCCAGAAATAGGCATGATGAACTTCAGATAAACCCAGGATATGCAAATGGGGAGAGCAATACTAGAATATTTACCCCCTAATTTTGTGCTACGCTACATTTTTCTTTTTTTCACATTGGTAAGGATAAAGGAGAAAGGCTTAAATATAGTTCTGATTTATTTAATTTCTCCCAAATCTGTAGTGTTGATACTCTTAAAGCAAAGTTGCACTGTGGACCTGGCAGGTAGTGTGTGCAAAAGAATGAATCATTGCTATTGGCATTCCTCATATTTTCTAAGGAAAACAGTATTAACAAGTGTTAATAAGTATTAAGAAAAAAACAGCAAAGCGAGAGGAAATGATGAAGAATTGAGAAAGGCAACTAATAAGAATGAGAGGAGAAAAGGCACAACAGTAAAGCTGGAGGTAGTGAAGAAATGCACCAATTACTTTTTCACTGAAAATGGCTTAAATGGGCTTTTGAGGGTGAGGGACCTTATTACATGGATCATGAGTGACAAATCCTAAGAATATTAGTTGCAGTAATTCAAATCAGATAATTTAGGAGATAAACATGTCTTAAGAAAGCATGGGCTACATACAGAATGTGGTGATACACTGATAGTTAAGAGAATAGAATTAGGTAAAAGAATATAAGGGGTGAGAAACTTTGAAACCCAGGACCAACAAGGACCTTCTTGGTCTTCAAGTTTCTCGTATTAGCATCATAAAGTTAGCAAACTCCATCTTAGAAGTTTTTTCTTTTTCTAACAGAAATCTTCTCTTGGACCTTCTTTTAGAAACTTACTTAGTTTTTCAATCAGGTTTTTTTTGTTTGTTTGTTTGGTTGGTTGGTTTGGTGTCACCAGGGAGCAAGAAATTGGGAACTGAGGGAAGACGGTTACTCATGGTGCCATAATTTTGCTGAGTTAAGACCAAGAATCAGATATGACTGTCAGAACTGGCAAAGCTGACAATCCGGGAAATGTATAATAGTAATACTAACACAGACTCCAAGAAAGTAAGATGAGAAAGAAGATGGCTGTTGCTTCCTATGTGTCATGCACCTCCAACTACTTGAACTTCTTGAACAGCTGTGTAGAGACTTGTCTTCAATTCATTCATTAGATTAATGTGTTTACAAGGCTAGTATGTGATAAAATTTCTTACTATTTGGCTTACACTTTATACGTACCGTGATATGTAATGCCTAAGGAATTTAATAATGAGCATATTCTCCACTTTTGACTGTTTTCTTCTAAAAACCTGCAATGCTTCAGAGAATGGGAAAAGCAAGGCCAAAAAAGTCAATTATTTATGATGAAAAATTTGAGCTGGATGCTTTCAATGGGTTTAATGTGCACAAATTATCACAAGTAGAATTTCTACAGAGGTGGTAAACATACTGATTTTCTGAGATTTTTTTTTAAATTGAAGTAGAAAAAAATAATGCCATGGAATGAGTATGTTTTCAATTGAAAAATATTATTGATACCTTTTTATGGCTTAGTATTTTTCTTCTTTTTGTATGAAAATGAATAACTTTTAAGGAAAGATTATATTAACACATTGAGCTTTATAATTTAAATTTATTCTCAGCCTCAGAAGATCTGATAGTAGAACTTGATTTGGAATTCTCCATCAAAATTATTTTTCAACAGAAATAATTCATGGTTTAAAATTAGGAGTGGCCTTAGTATGGGTCAATAGTAGAAGATCCCTAATTTAGTTTGAAAATGAATTCTTGACATTTTTGCAATTAGATAACTGAATTTTGAAAAGTGGACTTTTTTTGATGTGTAGCTTAAGAAAAACCTTTGGTAATAATTATTAGTTAATTTGTACTAAAAATTGCAAAATCAGTATAAAAGCCTTTTGAGTGTTTTAAAATTATTGACTATATGCATATGAATTTGTCATAGTTTATTGATTAAGTCAAGTCAGATTTTTTTTTTCTGATTATTTCAATAGAATGGTATTTTGAAATTTAAAATTATTTTTGTTTGTCTATTCCTAAAATGTTTCTTTGTGATGTTTGCTTGATATACACTCTCAGCTGGTCTTTCAACACATCTTCTTAACCACAGTGTTTATTAGTGTTTTACATCAGGCTTTAATTCACCTAAGAGCTGAAGTTATTTATTTGTATGGCAAAGGTACACACACCAAGTTGCAGATTTGTGTATTGTGAAATGACTGAAGATGGTTATGAAAATCGTGGTTGTTTGACTTGTGATGGTTACCTTCATTAGCAAATAATATAATTTTCACCATTTTTTTTCGTTATCAAATTGAGGATGCACTTAAATATCAAGGCTGTATTGCTCTCCTTTGTAGTCACTGGAGCTGTTAGGATTGTACTTTTATAACAATTGGATCTTTTCCTAAAATCTCTTTTTTTGTTCAGCATAACTTTAATGTGTTGGGCATGTCTCCTTTCATCACAGCAGGGGACACTGTGTATTTGCAGGATAAACTAGTTCCATATTAGCAGTGTGGAATCTGTTTGAACTTGTTTGCATATGTATGCCAGTGCCTTTTTTGAGATGGTAGGTGTTGGGTGATTCTGTCAGCAATATCTTTTTTTTTAACTCAATAGTTAATTCATATCCTGTAAATATGCCAGTCCCATTACACATAAATGCTATTTTTATTGTCTATGAATATAGGATATGTTGATAATAGCATAACAATAAACTCATCTAGAAATTAATGGCTGGTATTAATGAGTAAAATGCCAGTGCTATAACTCACATTTTGCTGCATTAAAGAGAATGTCTTATGGTTGTTGTATTGAAAGCTTTTAGGGTTGTTTTGAAATATATGTCTGTAAGAGCTTATTCAAGGACGTGGAGCTGCGAAAGAACTTAGACTATGTGAGTCTCCCTGTTGCATACTCAAAGTTTAATATGTGGAGAACTTGAGTAGAAATCTATCACAACAGGTCAGATGCCAAGGTTCCTTCTGTAGTGCATAGTAAGGGAACTTGTGTGCTTCAGTGAAGACACATCAGGGAACTTTTGAGTCTGAGAATTTCAGTTAGGTTTAGGTATCAAAGTTCTCAGCCTTGACTGATATGGTGTAGTTTTGGACACATGAAAAAGCAGGATGCTAGGCAATTTAGGAGTATTAGTGATAAAAGTTTATGTGGTTATGTATGTCTTTTTATGTCTTCAATTTGCATACCAGTATTTGATCAAAGTCCCACTTCAGATGTCTCACTTGGTTTGTAATCTTACTCTTTCATTCTTACTTTTTCCAAATATGGTCATTGGCATAAATTATCACTTTAAATTACTTATTTATCATAAGAACAATTTTGATGGCTTTACTTATGAATGGTCTGCTGCGCACAATAGAGGTGATAGAGGTGATAGATTGGATGCCTGTTTTGTTATTTCAGTAGAAGAATAAATTTTCTAATTTGATTTTTAATCCTGCCTAAAGAAAGCCACACTGCATTGTGTTCCACTACAAACTCTTCTTAATTTCATGGCATTTTTAAGGTTGATCTTATTCTTATCTATAAAAAAATAATAGTTGATCTTAGACTTAATTTTGTTTGTGAAGGACAGGAGTAAAAATGCAGGAAGACTGTTCAGAACCTAAACTGTTCTGTGCTAACGACTAGCAAAGAAATAATTGACCTAGGAAGATCTTTTTTTAAGAAACCTGCCAGCAAACTTTTTCCTTCCTGCAGGGTTCACATTTAAACTGTTTTTAATGTTGACTTCTGGCCAACAGCGTATCTTTCCCCTTCTATGATGGAAAGAAATAGCTCAGAAATAAAAAGTACTAATTTCTATGTCTTTCACATTCATGTCTGAGAAGACAGGCAATTTATAGAAGAAATTACAAATCACATTATTAACTGCTTAAGAATTTAAAGAAAAGAAACAACGTCTGGAAGAAAACAGGAAAAAAGTTTGCAGGGATTCATATTTTTTTCAGAAGCTTAGACATGGTAGTTCTTTTATTGAAATGGACACGTAAAAATACATAGACATCGATGCAATGACATCATGAAAACAGAAGGAAGTTTTTTGGGAATGTCAAAAGGAGATATGAACATTTCCTATATGGACTATTTAAAGAAAAGTCTGTGACTGCATCCAAACTGTTATTAACCTAGACACAAATTCACCTACACATTTGCATCGCAAAACATGTGACTTAGTCACATTAACAAAGTGTGTTGGTTTGGAATTCTGAGGGAGTGGATATGAATTGGTCTTTCTTATAGCATGACTGTATTGTGACTGTGAAGTGACTGTGCCTTAGCTTTCTGAAGTATAGTTGGGATATGGTAGTTGAAGCACAAAGTTCATAGCATGGCAAAAAATATTCAAGAGATCAATTATTACTCGACTCACAGTGTTTTCAAGCTGTCTTTATTACTTATCAGGGAGACAATAATTTGATTTGTCAGGTAGATTGGATGTTATTAAAAGTAAAGGATTTCAGTTGCCTTACTGCACATATGAGGTGTTACAAAGATCGTGAAGACAGCCAAGAGGACTGTGCCACTGATTTGATCTGCAGGTAAAAGAGCTGGAAAATTGCCCAGTTTTGTAATTGGTTGGTGAATTAATTGTATATAGTTGTCCATGGTGAGCATTTACTAATGGATTGCATCTCTCACATTATTAAAGTTGATGCAGTGCACCTTTTCCAAGGAAAACGGGAATTAGCGGTTTAGACTGAGGGCTCTGTCATGTTACTGGTGTTATTGCTCTTTTTATATCTAGTAAGCAAAATTTCACTACCATCTGAAACCCATTTTACTAGATATTGTATATTCTATAAACTTAAAGAAACCTCTATAAAATCATAAAAACAAAAGAGGATAAGATTGAAAACTATATAGGTATAGAAGACTAAAAGAAGCAACTCATGTATGATTGCAGCATGCTTTGTAAGTTTTTATGAATGAGCAAAACATAGGAAAATCTTATTTGGGATTCACTGGAAATGTTCCTTGGGAAAAAAATTACTTAATTATAATTTCCTGTTTGTTAAAAATAAAAAAAAAAGAGGGTAATTGTTACAACCCATCCCCGAAGGTGAGGGTAACTCAGGTTCTTGTTAATAGATCCCTTGAGGTGGATTAGAGCGAAACAACACTAAATGATCAGTGTTTATAAACCTATATATATAGGGTATATTTTAGAACAGTTTGGTTGCAATGGAAAGGAGGTATGTAGCTATTTTGGTTATTGTTGTCCACAGTAATATAGCAATATAAAAGAATAAAAGTATCACTTAAGAAAATGTTTAAGGAAAAGAAAGATGAAGAAAGGATAAGAGGAGAAGGATAGCAAAGACATCACCACCTGTGTATCCAGCGATGAGACTTGATTGTTGCAATTTCGATGTCCGTTGTTCGAAGTGATGGTCAGAGTCTTGATCCATGGGGATCAAGAAAGCCCAAGAAACACAGAGTTCAATGGGTTAATATACACTTAAGTTTGGGTGGAACACCCAAGTATGTCCCCTGGGGAGGGGGAGTTTTACAACGTGGATCTATTGTGACACTGCAAATCAAGTGGAGTCCTCTAGTGGAAAGCTCCATAAATGAGTCTGGGGTAGTTTCCGGGTTCCTTGATGGTTTGTAACACCTTCTAGGACATGAAAGCTTCCTCTTGGTGTAGTTGAGCCAGTTATGCCCCATCAGAAGGGATGAATACCTTCAGGCCTATTACGTGTGAATGTGAATGTCCCAATACCTTCCCCGGGACAGGACTGGGGAGTTTTACGCCTGAGCCAAGTCTTGTGAAAGGGAGAATATTGGCATGAGAAAAAGCTCTATCCCACCCCACCCCTTCCCCCCAGGATCTGCTTCTTGTCAGCCTACTCCCTTATCTGGCTCAAAACCCAGAGCCTCTGGTGATGGTGGGTGCTCACCCCCTCTATCTTACGCAGATCAGAGGTTTTCAGCTGTCACACAGACGAAAACTCTCCTCCTCCCCCTCATCTGGCAGGGTGCAAACCTGGCCCCAGCAAAGCACCCAGCCACCTCCGCAGCACCCTGCCACCTCTGCAAATGGCCAATTGTTTGAGTCGTTAACCATTAACATTTCAGTCTCTCACAGTAGCGATCTGTTCATGAGCACATTTAGACTTTTACAGTTAAGTGATCCTTAAATGTGCTCTGTTTCACCTGTTTCAGTAAGTTGCAACTGGTGAAATTGTTACAAATATATAAGCTCTTTTTACAGGAAAGGTTGCCACTTTTATGTAACCCCAGTGAATTTAGGCATATTTAATTGTACTTTTTTTGACCTTTTGGTGAATTAACTATTATCTATGACAAAATACATTGGTGAGGGGCAGCACACCCCACTAAGAGCCTAAATTCTGGGCATTTTATACCAATCCAATTTAAAAATACCTATTTTCAGATATTTAAGAGCAACAGTTTAGAAAATATCTGATCCATAAAAGTCCTTCCATAAACATCCACCACCAGTTGGTAAACTGGTCTCTTAGACAGCTCCTTTGAATTTTTTGAAATATGTATGTTAGTAAGCACCCATTACTAGGATTTTTAATATATTTACTCATATAAAAATAGATATTTCTATTGTGCTGTAATGTTAACACTTAATGTTGATTTTTTAATTTATTTTTTTTTAAGAAGAGCAAATGTTAGTCGATGTACAGGCAAACTTACCGATTAATTAAATCTACATGTAATTAAGTCACTGTGAATTGCCATATGCTCAGTAAATTTCATAACCCTGAAGATAATAATTACTGTATCTGGCTCATAATGGCCTTACTTTCAAAACAGGTGGGATAGTCTCTGTCTCTTTGTTTTTTCATATTTATGGTTTTTGGACAAATACTAAGTGCAGTTACAAAATATTACTGAGAATAGAACTTTGTTCAAATTTACCAGTGCAGACTTAAAAAATCCTAAGTTCTTGTCCTTGCAGGTAAGGGTAAACAAACAACTGATTTTCAATCTGTCAGATGGGGATCTGAAGGTGAGGCAATTAAAAAGTTTTCTCAACTTTTGAATTGTACTCATATGAAATGTTACAAAAGAAAGAAGGAAAATAAATGAGAAATTGGCACTGAAACTTCACATTCTGAAAGATGTCATTTCTGTCTTATTCCATAACACAATTTTGCAATATCTGAAGAGCAAATATACAAAAATGTGAATGTGCTTAAAATGATAGAATTTAAGAAGGAGAGTAAAAGGAAATATTTTAGAATTTAGACAACCATAAAACATGACTCATCAGACTGTGCATCTCAAAACACTTTCATCTTTATCTTTGACAGGCCCTTAGTCATTCTATGATTTTCCCCAGTGTCTTCATGGTTATTAAATATTGAAATATTGTAAAATATAGTGTATACTCTATATGTATATTGATATTATTTTGTAATCTGTATTATGAACACTGAGAATAGTCAGCTGTTCTTTCTAAATTGTCATACAGTACTCCATCAATAGTTACCCTCTCCATGAAGTAAAAATACAAATGCATGAACTACTATCAAATATGAAAGGGGTTTCCAAACTGCATGCCATTAGTGACACTGAAACCCTTTCAAAATAGTATGAAACCTTTCACAGATCTTCTTCTGCTAATTGTAATTACTGTGGTTCTTATCAATGCAATTGATGATACCAAGCAATTAGATTTTCCGAAAACTTGATTGAGGGAGAGTTATATATGGATATGCAGTATGTATTTAGGACTATGACTATTCAGCCCAAGGAAGAACTGCCTTCCTTTGAAGTAGAAGGAGACAGGAAGGAGATGGAGCTGGTGATCTAGTTGTTTGATAGTTTAACTTTTGAAGTGAAATGAAATAAAGGATAGTTAAAAGGACTCTATTAAGGCAATTACTGATATTTTCATTCCAACTAAAAATATTTGGTAGAGTAACATTTTTATAAAATATGTTTAGAAGAATGTTTTTGAATATATTCTACAAGCATTCTGAAAGAAGATGGGCTATTCATGTGAAAGACCTTCAGTTCTTTATCATTACCTTCATCCTTCCTGATTCTCTTCCCCTACTCTTTCTCCAGTTTTTAGATTACAGTTTCTACCAGTGCTGGTAATAAAAAAAACCAAACAACCAAACAAAAAACAGCCAACCAAACAAAAACCCCACAACAAACCTTAAATGTCATCAGAAGATTTAAAGAGGAATGCAATCAAGAATGATGTTGCAAATCAAGCCTAGAATCAGACCATCAAAAATTCAAAAACTTTCAGCTATTTGCAATTACGGTGGTAATTGCTATTTTAAAATGTTTTCCTTCTTCCAAAGAAACTGCATGTTATTAGCTGAAATTCTAGGGATTTCAAATCACAGAAAATCTCTTTGCAGCTGATGAAAGCTAAATATTATAGGCAATCAAAACAACATATTATATACATATTTCAGCTGATTAAAAAAAAAATAGTTTTTCAAACTTCTTTAAGAAGTCATTTTACTATATAGTACTAGCTAATTACAGCATACTTTTTCAGACCAAAACATTAGCATTAGATATTTTAAAGCAAAAAATGGTGGATTTTTAAATTCTTTTTAAGGAAATTGCATCTGAGGTCTTTGCTATGATATTTTAGTCTCTGTAATTATTCCTTTTCTTTCTATTGTGGATCAGTTTTGCAATGACATCTTGATTGTAAACAACATGTAATACACGAAATTAAACTTTCCTTAAAAATACTGTAATTTAAAGGTTGATGGATCAACATTTCATAATATGAGTGCATTAGATAAAAGTAAATGGCTGAAAGTTATATAGAGAATGTAGTCTTAATTTTTTAAGAATAGGTTCTCTAAAGAAAGGGAAAATTTGATCTCAGTTTCAGTATTGAAACTTCTTAAATAGAATTTTTCTGGTGAGTCTGTTAAAAAACAACAATATGCCATGATTTTTAATGATATAAAAATTCATAGGCATCCAGGTTGGATGGTCCTTTGAGCAGCTTGGTCTAGTGGAAAGTGTCACATGGCAGGGGGGTTGGAACTAGGTGATCTTTGAGGTAGAGGTCCCTTCCAACTCAGGCCATTCTATTGTTCTATGATTCTCCTAGGTATTTTCTTTTAGTAATGGTTCATTAGTTAGTCGGTGTCTGAAGAATAGATACAAAGATCAAATTGTAAAATGTTTATGTGATAGTACCCAGGAAATTTACAGAATTTGATTTTGAACAAATATTTAGGAAAAAAGCAAGAGAATATTTTTATAACAGTTTCTTTCTATACTGACTATGTCTTCATGAAGCAAATGCAAAAGGTTGGCAGGGCAGTGATGACACAGCACTGATACCACTGCAGTAGGATCAATGTTGCTGGCAGAGCCCTGTGCAGAATTTTTGAAGTTTGAGGCAAATTTTTAGTGAAGGATCGTGACTTACAGACTTCATTTGTGAAACAGTCAGAATGAGCAACTGTATTAAAGTACTAAAGTTAAATTGTGTGAGTTCTGAGTTTTGTTTGGGCTTTTTTGATCATTTGGGTTTGATTATTTTTTTTTTCTCCCCTGAAACTGAAGCTGGAACGTGTCTGTAAGTTTAGGATAAAGGAAAGTCTTTAGACACCAAACTGGCTGCAACTATTGGTATAAAATTGAGACTTTGATTAATCTGTTAAATACCTAGTTTTGTACTCACTGATTCATACCATTGTGACCAAGAACTTCATAAATATTTAGCATCTTTAGTAAGCTTGTGTGACACTTTGAGGCAAAATGAAGCCAATAACCTTAAAAAGGGAGCAAAAAGGGTTCACAGGTTGAACCCACTTAGTGTTGTTTAATCTGTAGTACTAAATTATTAAAGTCTTCAAGGAAGAGACATCTCATACTATTGGAAGAGTATTTGGGAAAATTACTTTTAAATATTAGAGTAAATCTGTTAAGTTTGAAAATATGATTTTAATCAGGGCATAAATCTTAGGGATTTTGTACAAATAAGCTACTCTTGTGAATCATTGAAGAGGGTCACTTGATATTTATTTTTATAATTTGCAGGATATTGGAAAGTTAGAGAGGAAAAAAACTATCATGACATTTTGATTTTTAAGAGTATGTTACTTTTCTGAATTCATAAGCAGCTCACTTTTTCATAATTAAAATATGTGTTAGAAAAAAACCCAAAAAACATATTTGGATCACATTTATAGGATGGATACATATTTTAAAAAAGACCTCTCATACGTAATTTTGTGCATTACCAATAAAGGTATTTGAGCAGAGGTCTTTGTTTCTTGGTGACAAACATTCATAAACCTGAACGTTATTATGAAAGGGGTACCATGGAGGTTTTTCTCTCTTACAAGATGTCTCTCAATTGGATACATCATGATACCATATGAATGAAAAAACAGTCATGATTTCAGATATAAAAAACCTGAAAGTAAATCTGTAATATTGCAACCATACTCAGGAAAAGTCATTTTATTCTATGGAATTCCTGAGCCAGCTGATAGATGAATCGCTTTTGACAGTAACTCACTTTTTGACCTATGTGGCAAGGAGAATGTTACAGCAGTAGGAGAGGTTCTGTGATAATTGGAAAGTGAAGGGGACTTGGTGGTGCAGTAGGTTAGTGCATTAGCCTTTCCCCTCTGGAGACCTTGGTTCACATTCTGCCTTAGGGTCACTAGTGAAAATTCACCCTACCTCTGTTTGTACATATGACAAAAAAAAGACCCATATTTGGAAAAAAGGTTCCTTTCTTCACTATAAAACACTGTATTGGCAAGAATCATAGAGCCAATGTACATTGGTAGAGAACTTAAAAAGCTTTGATTCCTGTGGTGTGTGTCTGTCAAGACCACTTTCCCCAAAAGAGCGTTCACTCGATATGTTACTAAAAGCAAAAAAAAAAAGGAAAAACTTCTCAGTTGATATGCATGAAAATAATGCAAATAATGAAGGAAACTCATCCGTAATATAAAAGCTACACTGATATTTTCCCCATTTGCATTTGGAATTAACTCCTGCACTAAAGTTATATTTATCTTAAACTGTTTTACTTGAACCTTCTTCTGACTAAGATTTTCAAGTGCCAGAGAAGTGCTGTTTCATATGCAGTGGAGTAGAGCAGTGATGACATCCAGTGATTAATTAATTCAAAAAGCACACATTCCCTAAAGGTATCCTGGGAGCCACTTTCTAAGCCTCTTTAAAAGAAACATATTGCCTGCATTTACAGGTGGTAGTAAGCTGAATATAGATTGGTTATCAGTGATGTACTGCCTTTTTATTACATATGTAGTGTTTACTCTTATTGCCTTGTAACAAGGGTGGTGCAACTAATTGTGCTTAATGATCCAATGTAAAGAGCCTGAATTTTGTCCTGTAAACTCCTCCTCTGTTTATCTTTTCATCTCTTTCAAAATGTACAAGTTCCAAGTTACATTAGGGATTTGAAGAAATATGTGAACACCTTAACTTTCAAATCTCCACAAAAATGTTAGGTCTGTTTACAGCTGTGAGAGAGCTTCCCTCTTTAAACATGAATTAAATATTCAGGATGGATCCAGCCTGAGAACCTTGGTGACTAAAGCAGTCTGTTCAAGGATGAAAAAAGACATCAGGGAAGATCCACAATTTTATACCCTTCTTCTAGGCAAGAGACAATCACAATTATGGCTCCATCTCTGAAGCAGGTGACAAGAATTATCAGCTAACCACAGTATCCAGTCTCTATCCCTTTTTGATGGTCATTTCCCTCTCACTTTAGGGAAATATGGAGTAGAGATTAAAGCCTACTTTTTCTTTTTTCCATCCAATGACAAAATAAAAAGGTAGAGGGGATAAAGAGAAGGAGCAAAAGATTAAAGGGTAAAGACAGGACAGAGGAAACTTGAATAGAAAGCAGCAGACAGGAACAGAGCTGTCATTTGACAGATAAATCTTTTTCTTATTCAATTGTGCTAGCCAAAGAAAGCCTGAATAAGCAGCTAAAAATGAAGAAACTTTAACTTTTTTTTGTTTCTACTCCTCCAACACATACAAAGTAATTTAAATTTATACTTCTAATTGTACTAATTTCTAATAGGGTGATAGGAGCCTTCATTTGAAACTTTTTCTTTCTTTGCATGAAGAAAACTTCCTAGACTTGTAGAAACTTTTAATCGGCTTCTATAGGACATAGACCTTAGATCTCTTTTAAGTGACCTAGATTTCTTTGATTAGCTAGGTTTCTTCACTGATTAGGTTTTGTTGTTGTTGGGGCTTTGGTGTGTTTTTTTGGATTTTTTTTTTGTTTGGTTTTCTTTTTTTCCATAAAACAGATGGGGTTGATCTGAAGCCTAGAATAAGAAGCAGAAGCAAGACAGGATTGAACTGTGACTTTTCCATACATTGTAATGTTCACATAAAGGAGTAAACTAAGATAGGCCTTCTCTTGGTACACCTGCATTTTACCTGATCAGCAAATGGAAAACTACCAGTAGCAACAGGAGGTTGGTAAATAAAAGCCCCCAAATAATCTTTGAATGCCTAAGCAAGTTGGTCTAAAACATTATTTTTCATTTTTTATTGTACTTGTATATCTGATGTCCTAAACCAAAAGCCTTATGAATAACTCTTTTCATAAATCAAAATACTGCATTATATAAAACACATTTTCATCATTTGCTCACTTATGCTGTGCCACATTACAAGTGAGGTTCTAAAAGATTCTAAAAGAAGTGAAAGATGTCTACTTTGAAGAAGTTGATGTTAAAGTTGTGGAAAGAGGAATGGTACAGTGTGCTTGTTTTGGAAGCCTACATGAACCTACCAATGAATTTCGTAGGACTACTAGTTTTGCTTAGCCCTCTTTTCTCAGATACCAGTTAGTATTTTTACTCATGTAAGTCTTTAATATTCAACAATATTTCTCACTAATAACCTGCTATGCATCTTGAGACAATTGAAATTTGTCTCTGTTTATTACTAGGCTTTCTTAGATGTGTAGGATTTAAACACACATTGTAAGTCTAATTTTTAGAGGCTCTTTTAGCTTTTGGTTTTAATTATGAAAAGAGAAGGTAAAGGTAATGCAGCAATTGCAATGAAGTGTTCAGATTTCTAGCTGCTAACAGAAGAGTGTGTACTTCTGGATTTGATTTTGAGTTGAGAAAATAATCTGACAATTTATTTTTACACCACTTTAGTATTGGTGGGGGTTTTTTTTTGAGTTTCAGTGTTGTTAGGTATGATGCACAGAAGCAGGGTGAGAAAGTGATTTCATGCTCTATTTCTCCAGATGAAGTTTTGTGCTTTGCTGATGAATACTGACATGTAAACCCAAATTGCAACTTCCTAGGTCTAACAATGATATATTAAAAATTGTTTACAGAAGTCTTAGGTGGACTTTTTAGAACTTTTGAAATCAGTTGCTGTCTTATCATGGCACAGGTTAACTTAAAGAAAATTAGCCTATCTTGGTTTTAGACTTCTAAAATGATAGTTTTCTATGCCTTCTATACAGGTTTTTTCTCCCATAATTTTTAATTATATTGAACAAAAAAAAATTAATGAAAAATGCTGACCATTTTGGCATTTCGTTTTATAATGGAATTTTCTTGATTGTCTAAAATCAAATAAGCTTACTGGGATATAAAAGGACAAAATTGTCTATTCCATGGATATAAGGAAGCATCAATACCTTTATTGTGAAATTTCAAGAGTAACTCTGTCTTCACTATTATTTTAACCAGAATTTTACCACATAACTATTTTTGGGTTTGGTTTGGTACAGCAAGCTTCAATGATCAGAAGGTTATGGAATAAGGAATAATGTATATGCTACTTTGCTACCAGTTTATTTTCTCAGGCTTCTGCCTCACAGAGGTGGATGTTCATCTTGGGGTGACTTTTTTTCATCTCTTGCTTCCACCTATCCATTTCATCTGTCTATCCAGTCTCTGCCCCAGACATGGGAAAATCTCTTATAGAATAGCTGCTCAGATCTTTCTCTTTAAAAAAAAACAACCACCAAACAACAACAAGAAAGTGTGGATTAGTCTTCATATTCACAGCTTTAAACCATGATGTCATGAGGACAGAGGAGATAGGAATGAAAACTTCTCTAGCCAGCCATCAGTCAATGGTAACCCAGCCTCAGTCATTAATCATTAGTTTATGATAACTGGACTCTTTACTGGGTTGATACTTTTTCTACATGCCATTGAAAACAACATAGTTTAATTTGAAGTGAAACAAAGAAACAAACGCTGCTTATTTTTACTGGGAAAAGACATCTTAAAAAATGTTTCATCCATCTCCACTTAAATCTGTGGCTGTGATTCTTGTTCCTACTGCATAATCTCAAGAAAGATTGTCACCTAATAATATTGTATTAAGCTGGTTGCATGTTATCTGGCCAGATATATAATTTTGAGTTATTTCTAGTGTTTTATATTTATGTTTGTTTCCTAAGGTAGCTCTGTGAAGATGGAATTTGGTTCCATTAAAAAACTGAATACTATGGGTTGTATATTTAACCCACAACTTTGAGGTATGATAAGAAATGGTGGAGAGTGAGAAAAATGAACAAGATTATCAATTTGATAATAGAAGCACAAAACAATTAATAATGTATCAGATAACATTATCAAAAGGTTTATGTAGCTGCCTACATTCCTAATGAGAATTTCTGAAAAAACAGCCATAATCACAGGTTTATGATAAAGTATCTGAGGCTTCAGATGTTATGTCCAACAAGCACTAATATCATAATAGTGTATAAGTAGGTTTACTAAATAGACGTAAATGTAATTATGACACTCTGATATAAACTTGTTTCAGAGGCAAAGTTGTTTCAATCAACCATAATGGAATACTGCTACATGAAGTAAAATTATAGCACTGTCTGTTCATTACATAAAACAGCATACTGCAAATAAGAATATTAAAATTTAAAATGGAAATGATAGTTTTATAGCTCCCTCTTCAGGCTCTGTTCTTAGTTGCTTGAAATTTAGAAATTAAGTAGCTCTGGTGGGTAATGCAGGGCTTTTTCATCCTACACCCTTGATAGATTTTGCAGCAAAATGTTCCCAGTCATAACTCTACATGACATTAGGGTTATAGCCAGATTATGTGACTACAGTCAGGTGCGGTATACCTGACAGATTTCAAGTAGTATAGAAAAAGTGTTAAACAGTGTCTCAGTTTTGTGAAGTCCATATCAGGAAAAAAATTGTCTCCCTCTCCAAGTATTTCTAGCTCCATTTTGCTCAAAACAAAAGTTGAAGCTTGTCTTTCATGTATTTAGAAGTTTTTAAAGGAACGATTCCTTCAAAATGACGACTCCTGAAAGGATCAAAGCTTAAGAAAATACATAACATACTGAAATATGCACACATATTGTACCTCATCTTGCCTAGTTCTCCATGAAATGTCAAAAGAACCTCCTACTGTGATATGTCTGTGAGCTCTGCAAGACTGATTAAATTTCTATATAATGTCAATCGTTGCATCCTGTGAACCATAAATTATAAAATTTGGTTCTATTTTTTCACTCCATAAAAAGGCTTAAAACTTAAAATCTGATACAAAGAATAAACTGTGACTCATTTTATTTGTGGCAATTTTATGTACATGGAGAAACAGCGTGTAAATGTGGGATATATTCTTTATATATGTGTATGAAAGAAATAGATTAGGAAAGCGTTTGCTACAATAAAATATATACTATTATAATTTATTTGTTTATTATTATTTATTTTGTAATGTCACAAAATAAGTGAACAAAATTAGGTGTCCAATGCCTGATATGTAAAGGTCCCTCGCAGAACTGAGGATATTCAGACTAAGAGAATGCAGTTTCCTCCCTTACATTTTTAACTAGTGGAATAGCAAAGTATAATCAGGAGATTGGTGTTAGAGAAGATTTGCTTTGTGACAGAAACTAGTGTTAAAAGGGCTTGTGGTCATTTCTCACACCACTTCAGGATGTGTGGTTTCTGTTCAGAATCTCAACTTACACATTTAAATCGTATTCAATGGTTTTGACCTTTTGGCACCACACACCAAGAGGCTCATGTTAGGAATCTGTTCCTTCTGAATTGCTGAGTCTAGTTTAAATCCATTGTTCAGAGAATTTCAGGATTATGAATTTCAAACTAAGACGGACGTAATAAAAATGCTTTTATTCTCATTCTCATCTCTGTCTCACACTCTGTCACTCTCTCTCACAGGGTTTTGTACTGCGGCTCATCACCATTGCATCTGAGTGCCTTCCAAATCAAATAAATAACAGTAGCAGAGCCTCTAGTGAACATCATGGGGAACATCAACATTGAGAGGCAGGGCTTATAAATCTGCATTCAACACTGTATGAACGTGCTTAGATTGCTTCCAGACTGGAGCTGGCTTACATCCAGCTACTTGAGTAAAATGTGCTTGACTGACTTCAGGTCTCTATGGATTTGCGTTAGGGTTGATGCTTCTCCTAGGGCAGGGGTAGAGCAGGGGAAAGGTGAGGGAGGGAGAAGTGTGTGTAAAAACTTTGTGTTTGTGATAACTGTGCAGAAAGTTTTTAAGAATGTAAGTCTCACAGTTATGAATACCTATGTGATTTCTTGTGTTGTTCCTTAATGCAAATAAGCATAGTTTTAGTAACCTTTCTTATTGAAAAAAATAGCAGTGGAATTAATTTCATTTTTTTCATGTAATACTACATGCTTCTATTTTTTTCAGTTTATTTTTATAGTTTCTTGTATCTTTAGTATTGTAGATATCATGAGCAATATGCCATTAAATCACGAGCAAAAGTGAGTTGATCATAATGGAATGGTTTTCAAAAATGCAATATTCATTTTGAGAATGGATCATAAACAGGAGCCTCTACTAGAATTTTGCAAGATCAAACATATAAATAAAATTATCTGTGATAAAATGTATGAATAAAAGTGGCAATTGCCAGAATTTTGAAATTTTAAGTGATATTATTGTAACAGCAAAATGTAAAGAAAGCAGTTACGGAATTCTTAAAATCTGAGTCACATCAAACCAAGTGTTAGTAAAAAAAAGTAATAAAACCCCTCCCCCAAAGAAAACATGGTTAGATTGTAGGCATCATAGGGTAGGTCTTGTGGCTGATTTTCTGTATAATTTAGTGGATACTGGTTTTTATGAAGGGATTTCATTCCAATCCATTCAGAGATTATCTATATGTCTTACAGTTGGCTGCTTTGTCAAGAGCTGACAAAGAAATGGCTTGCTGATTTGAGCATCATCAAAAAGATATAATAACAGTGAACTATTCAGTAGTAACCACTTTTCTCTGACTGCTGATAAAACCTCTGGAGTTTGGATAACTTCTGAAAGGTTAGTTGGTACAACTAGATTTTTGAGTGAAATCTGCAAGTGTAGAAATGGTGGTTATAAAATCAGAGGTGTTGATGCAGTGCTGAGCTGTGATTTTGGGCTTTCTGCTAGTTTTCTGGGGAAATACATTTTGTCCTGGGGGGAACAAACAAGTATATAGGACCATCAGTGATTAAGCAGTTCATCTAAAGTTCTCTTAGTATGTTGTCACTTGCTATATATTCTTTACATTTCTTGCCTAATTAATATAGTCTATTTAAAACTAAAAATATTATTAACTCTTACAAAATGACTGGTCATTTAGCAGCTATTTTCAAATCTGCCTCTGGTAGTGCATATGGAAAACTCTGATTTTGTAAAACATGAGCATGATTCCCTCATGTGATTGTGATATCAAGGTTTTCTTGGAGAGAGTCAGCATTATACATATACAACAATTGAACAGGTGGGAGAAAGTTTTTGAGTTCCTAACCTTAGAGGAAAAATAGAGACATTTAAACCTAAGAGCTCTAAGATTGCATAGATTTTTGCCAAGTTGAGTTTTGTGCTTTCCATTCTTGAAGGATTTACCAAAACAAGGGAGTATTCACTCTTGTTGTACATAAACCTGATGACAATTTAATAAACTAAATGAACATGGCATACAGAGAACAGTTTTTCAGTTTTCCTGTTGTTGAGACAAATATAAAGACAGTATCTTTTTGTCTAAATTGTTAAAGGAATTTATAACTTGTGTTCTCTGCAGTACCCAGAGATGAAAGTATCATGAAAAAGGTTGTTTAGAAAGTAGAGTGCAATAGATCTGTTTCTGTATGCAACACAGAAAATAAAAGAGACATTTCAGCATAATCTTAAAAACATTTAAAAGAAATTATATTGGAATATGGCAAAAAATATCAAAATATCTGTCTGAATACATGTATATTTGTCCCAAAGAATTGAAAAGTTGAATAACAGTAGTTTTCTGAACCAAATAAGCTATTTCTACATGTTCTGTAGGAGCCTTTGTATAGACTATTTGGTGAGAGTATTTTAGGAGAAATCAAGGAAAAAGGTATTTCTCCTGTACATTTATTTTTGATCATGAAAAATAATTTTGATATCACAGGTTGTTACTACATCTGATAAGGACTACATAACTTATTAAATTTGTTTGCAAATGTTTAGTTCTATTTTGAAGGTGATTTTTTCCTATGTATTAATTAAAATCCTATTTAATTTAATTTTGTTTTATTTTTATTTTATCTGGAAAATTAGAGCAAAGTAGCTATAAAGGTGAGGACAGCAATAGTCGGGACGTATAGGGTTGATCCTCATGAGCTGCTTCTTTTCATATTACTCAAGAGGCAGTGTGGGTCTAGACTGACAGCTAAAAGAGCACAAAGGCTGAGACAAGTCACCATCTTGGTTACCAGACAGCTTGCAATGATTCTCTGGATGGATTTTGCAGGGAAGCAAGAAGATGGGTAGGTAGTAAAGAGTAGACTAATAGCACTTTATCAGAGCTCCTGGCAGAACTGACCCTCTAGAATGTCAGTCAAAGGGGATAACAGAGATCATATATTAGTAAACTTAATAAAACTTAAACTTTTTATTCTTTTTCAAGTATGAGGATCCTTTCTAGAAACCTAAAGAATTGATCAGAATTTAAAACTTTTTGTTTGTTTCTGCAGAGAGTTTCTATTTTTAAACATTCACATAAGATCTTAAGTTTTAGGATTTGGAATGAACAATTTCAACTAGTAGGTGCTTCACACAGTCACAGTCTCCCTTTGGAACCCATTGATTTTTAGAAGGAATAAGTATGTCATTATTTTATTTTTTTAAATGTTCCTCAAAAGAATCAACTTGTTTAAAATTTAGGTTTGCTAGAAAACATTAAGGCAACAGAAGCCTTCATCTTTTTTTTTTTTCATGCGGTCACAAATACAGAACTTAATTAAATTTGAGAAACAAAAGTGAATAAATAGTCAAGTAAAAGTCCCAGAGGTGCAGAAAATGACTCAGAAATGTGCAGGCCTCTAAGGTGTTCCCTAGTTAAAGAAAATGTAGGAGGAATCGATAAATGAAGATGCCACCTATTTGAATCCTGGGAATACTACTTGTCCCAGCAGAAAGATAGCTCTTATCACCTCAAATGAAGTAAGAAGCATGAACTTAGGAAGTAATTAATATTTTTAATCAAAAAAAGATGGAAACTGGTGGGAAGGTCAAATATACAAGAGAAGGGCAGGGATTTTATTCAGGAAAATATGGAAAATATCCAGTGTTCTGGATTCAGTAGATTAAAGCTTGTAGTCTTGCCCATGGGAGGGACAGTAAAGAAAGCAACAACTAAAACTTTTCAGCTTTCCATTGTCAATATCTTTCATATATTCTTCCTTTTTCATGCAATGGACTTCCTGCAATGTCCTTCCAATACTGACATTAGCTGGGATAGAATTTTAACATTGTAGATAGATATTGGCCGACTAGAAAATGAGCTTCAGTAACCACTGTATATCACACAGGCCCTTAGATGGCTGCCAGGCAAACATAAAGGTCCCTTCACAAAGGTGAAAATTTTAGTTGTGTGGGTTTGGTTTTCACTCAAAAAACTTAAAATTTATCTTCATTTTCTGCAATTATGTTTCTTGGTGGCTCAGCATAAGTCTTCTATAGAAACTGGAGAATTCATGCCAGACCTTTGACCTAAAGACCCTAATAGCAATTGAGATTTCAGCTCCCAATCTTGTTACCAGGTGACAATGTTATATTTCATTAAGTTAAAATAGACAAATGAATAGAATTTAGAAGGGCAAAGGCATGGAAGTAAGCAAAGTGCTTTCCACCTTACTAAAACTCTGCAACATTTTGTTTTGCCTATAACTTAAGATAGAACTAAAGGTCTATGAAACATCATGATTGAGAACCTGTTAGTATTGTTAGTGTGTTTTGAGAAACAATTATGCTAGTCTCATGTCATAGGAATATACAAGAATTCATTTCTTTGAAAGCTTACTATATAAATAGGCAAGACCAACAAAGAGTGGAGAAGAAACTAAGCAGTGGAAGGGTCAGACGGCTTGTAGGATGGGAGCAGTAAATTTATCATCTCCACACCCAATATCTATTACTAGTTCCTAAATAGGTCACAATAGCATTCATATTGGGAGCGAGAGGTGATAATGGGTGAGACAATTACAAGGTGCAACTGTTTACCTCGGCTATCTAACTGCTAACTCCCTATAATTAAGCAGCAGCTGTAGTACTCTATGACAGGTAGGTTAATGTGAAGACTTTCAGCTACTTGTTAGCAGCTTTTACTCTGCAGAAATTGAGCAAATTGAGCTGCTGCTGACTCAGAAAGTTTCATAGAGGCTGGTGAGACAAAAGGAGGTCACGATTTTCTAGAAAGTTTGAGAAATACTACATTAAGCTGCACCTTTTATCAAATATTCTAGTCGTCTTCTGATTTTACTTCACGAAGCTTGACATTTGTGCTTTGCTTTTACAGATCATAGGGCCTGTTCATACATTAACTCTGCCCATAATTAGGTGAGTGAAGATAGCAAGCACAGCAAGAATTTCAGCTTTCCTCTCTGTGGCTGAAATTCAATTAGCAGTAGTGTTTTCCTACATGGTAGCTCAGGTATCCACTGTTAGGTGGTTCAACAGCTCTATTTTTAATTTATTCCTTAAAATCTGGCTTTGTCCCTCCTGTTCCTTGTGAAAGTCTATGATAGTCATGTGAATATTGGAAATAAGTCTTATGCTTCTCTTCTTTGTAAAAAATTTATCCTCCTCTGACTGTCTGTCGTGGTTTAGCCCCAGTCAGCAACTAGATGCCATGCAGCAGCTCACTGACTCCCCTGCTCTGATGTGATGGGTAGGAGAATCAGGGAAAAAAATTAAAACATTTGGGTTGAGATGAGGACAGTTTATTAATAAAAGCACAGTAAAGTATAATAATAATAATAACAACAATTGTAATAGAAAGGAGAGAGAATTAAAATTCAATAAAACGAATACAATTGCTCACCATCCACTGATTGTTGCCCATCCCATCCCCAAACAGCAATCAGCCCCTCATGGCCAACTTCTCCCAATTTACTTACTGAGCAGGATGTTCTGTGGTATGGAATATCCCTTTGCCAGTTTGGGAGAGCTGTGCTGGCCATGTTCTCTGCTATCTTCTTGTGCACTTCCTTGTTGACAGAAACTGAGAAATTGCAGCAACTAAAACATCGCTGTGTTATCAGCATAATTCTCGTACTAAATCCAAAACACATCCCTGCATCATCTGCTAAGAAGAAAATGAACTCTATCTCAGCTGAAACCAAAATAGAATCCAGCCTCTTGCATTCAATTTCTCTGAGCCAGCTATTCAAGGAAAGCCTTGACATGTAGTTAGAAAAGTATTGTTAGGAGAAAAGCGTTTAGTGTTGTATCAGTACATGTTCCCCCTATGGTCCCCTTCTTGGTTCCCTGTATTATAAGTTTTCCTAGAATATTTTGGCTTGATTCATTGTCTATGATTTGTAAGATCTCCTGATGTTGAATACAAGTGAATGCTATCTCTTCTGATGTGTTGGTATATAACCTCAAGGGAGCAAAAAGACTGCTGTTATGTTGAGCCTCTGTAGCAGTTGGCTCTCTCATTCTCTGTAGGGAACTCTAGAATGGAAAAAAGCAGTCAGTCATGCATGCTGTAATTTACATCTGATTGATGAAAGGTTTAGATTCGCAGGAACAATTTGCACTGAGACTCCTGTGGACCTAAACCTGAAATATTTTGCCATTGCTATCCAGCATTAGTTTTGATCAGTCTTTTAAAAATGATTTTAAATCTTAATGAGTCTCATATCCTTCTATGTCAAGTTCATTCTCAGAATTAACACTTGAAGTTATACATTTAGATAATGCTTGGTAGTCCTTGTTTCTGTGTTAAAAGACTAAGTTAAGTTGTAGCTGAAAACACTAATAATCAGATAAAGACGTTTTTATGGGAAAAAGCACACCACACTATTTGTTATGCTTTCGAAGTCAATTTAAACTTTATTTTTGTAATTAACAAATATTTGCACATTAATTCACTAAGGTCTTCAGAAAAAGCAGTCTCCAAGCAAAAACCCAGCATCAAATAAAAGCTTTTGAAAATCTCAAAAAGAACAGGAAATTAGTACTTATTAATGAAATGGAATCTGGCCAATGAGGTATTATCAGTAAGTTCTCAAACATACATACTAAATTAAATACTCTCAAAACTTACTATTATGTAAACTAGAGTTTCTATTACTGTCATACCACAAAAATAGCTCCTGCTGCCCCAGGAATCACTGCAGCCACCACTGGCTGCAGGTTTTGTTCTGACCTGGTATGTACCACACTAAAGCTTCACAACTAGAAAATTCTTGAACGACTGAGGATAGTTGAGTTTATTTGGTTTTTTCCCTGAACTTTACTATTTTTGAAGTATGCGATCACAGTGAGGGGAAAAAGTCAATGAATCTATGCAATGTAAGAATAATCAAATAGCGTTGTTTGCAAAGGAATAAAATATTTTTTCATTTAAATGTGCCTTCAAAATGAAACACCAAAAAATTCTCATTCCTTATGTATATTTCCAGACTAGCTAAACATGTAAATATATAAAATTGCTGTAAAACTTATTAATGGGCATTTGTTTACATATTTTTATCTCAATTATCTATGCCCATAGGACCTATTCAATCAATTTTTCACTAAGTAGTTTTCAAAACATAATTACTCTTATGGGTATGTCTATGAACAGCAGTGTCATTTACACTATAGTTCACTAATTACACTTCTAAGCCATTATAATGAATTATACTTGTACATTCTTCAAGAAGATCAGTTAATGCTAATCATTTCTATCACATATATCACTTAGAAGGCATCCATCTATAACAGCCTTTTCATTTACAGTCTCTTTCCATTTTAATTTTCTGGCATTGTAAGAAATGGCCATAAATGAATGTTGTGTGCTCATGTAATAAGTTAGCCTTGTAAACTTAGTAATAAAAGTTGAGATTTAAAATGTAGAAGTGTGTTTCTATTTTTAAAGAAATTTAAGATTGAAATTTTCAGGTTTGTGATTATTAAATCACAGTCTCGGACACCAGTTCAGGAATTACTGGCTATGGGAATAACAGAAATAAATAGTACTAGTACAAAACTTGATGTATTTATGAATGGACTGTATAGAACAGGTTCCTTTTTATGTTGGATGACCAGATTGATCAACCCAGATGTTTTTCTATCTTTTTTTTTTGTGCTCTAACAAGACACGGCAGTATGTACTACAAAGAAACCAGCTGAGTGCTTTTGTCTAACAAATCTACAGACTGAATTCCTGCATATAGACAGTAAAAAGATTCTTTTGCAGGATGAGAGATGCTATAATAATGATCTTGTACTTGCATGAAATCCTTCTGACTAGTTTGACAGGGCAAGTGTAATTTCTTAAGATGTGGGAAACTTTACTGGGGATTTAGGTACAAGAAGCCCAGCTCAGTTGTCCTGAGTGTGAAAAAAGAGCTGCCACCTCTTCTCTCCTTGTTATCATCACAGAATATTAAGGCAATGTTTCACTGGTGTTTTACTGGAATTTCTAAGAAGTAGTGGTAACACATATAGCGAGGATCTTAAAAATGCAACATACATGAAAAATGAATCAATGTTGGCACGTGTATCTAGTATAAACAGTAAACACTAATTGTTATCATAATTTTTATGCTTGGAATCCTCATAAAATTACTGTGATACCTAAGGTAGTGGTGTCTTTACTCACATTTGAGTTTCTAAGGGGTAATAGTGAAAAGAAACTATGTATGAAAATACCAGAAATATAAAACAAGTGGTCTCTTTGTCAGGTTTTAAAGGTGAAGAAAACCACTGCAAAAAATAACAAATTGTTTTTTCAACACCAAAGTTGCAACCTACTATGAAATAAAAGTTAATGATTAACTAAAAAGGCCCATGGTTTAAAAACATGCTTTCAAAGGGTGCGGGAGATTCTTTGTTGAAAAGTTACAGTATAAGAAAATGTAATACAAAGGAGTTTTGTAATGTCTGAGTAGTATACCTTTCTTGAGACAGGTCACACACATTGGTAACTGAACCATCTTTCTTTACAGATAGAGAGAAAAGGGCCAATAGTATTTTAAAATTATTTTATTTTGCATATGCTTAGTAAGTCTAGTAGGTGATTCCCCCTAGACATTCCAAAGACAATTTTTTTCATGGTGCAGTTCCATTAACCAGTTTACTGCATCAATTTTATCTATTGTTGTTGACATACATTCAGTAAATTTTTGCACATTAATGTAGAATTTATGGAGTTGTCTACTGAGTAAAGCTAGGGAATCATCATACTCCCTTCCAGACAACATTCTCTCCAACTCATGTGTAAGAGCATAAGAGAATAATTATTGGGAAAGTCAGATAGCTGGTGAATTTCCTAGCAATAAATAGAAGATAAAGTGATAAAGAGAAGGAAATTGAGAAAGCTACTTTGCATAATAAGGGAGGAAGAGACTATGTAGATGGACCATTAACTGCACCTCGGAGATGAGGTAAAGAAGTTCTACAGCAGACTAATTGTTGAAGGAAACCTGCTTGAAAGAGGTACTGCAAATGCCCCAAAACTAGGAAGAGTAGTTTTTTTGTAGCTGGAATCTGCTTGTCAACGAGAATAGAGTACCCTAGAAAAAAAATCCCAAAGAAGAGCTTTTCCATGAACTATCTCCCAGCTGCCAAACTATGAAATGTGGATCTTACATTATAAATCAATTTTACGGGAGCAAGGAAAAAAATCCACTATTATTTTTTATGTCAGCAGAAATCTGTATAACATTGAATTGTTAGAATTTATACTAAGAATTTATCCTTGTACTTATAACTTTTTTTTTTATTAGATATACAGATTTTACAGATTTTTTTCCTTAATCTTGAAACAAGTATTCTGATAGAGAAATCTCAACCAAATTATTCTAGTGGTTTTTGTTTAAACTATGTGGAACTGCATTCCCCTGGAATGGGTGGCAGAACATTCTGTCATATGTACACTATGTTTCTTAGTTTCTCTACCCCAGAGTTTCTAGCCAACAGATATGGAGTATTATCAGAATGGGTAAAATAAGTTTATGGAACATGCTTGGGGGTGCTTTGGCATCTCAACTGATCACATGAGTGCAAAACAAACCCATGTTTTAGCTATTCTAAAGATAGGTCGTTGACTAAGTAGCTGAAAGTAAGTGGTGAGCAAAAAGATATTAGAAAGTGCTTTAGCTACAGATGTAAAATTTGCATAAAATCTGTTGTTCCTTCTGCTCTAGAGTCCTGCACTATTTCATGCAGATCCATGACTGTGAAAGGTCCACTCCTATGCCCATCCCTCATCCTTTTCTGTTAGCCACTGATAGTCTGTATCAAGTCTGTGAAGGACCTACTGTGAGAGCACCCAGCACTCATGATAATAGTTTAAGACTATACTTTCAGGCACACTGCATAAAGGCAGACAATTTTACTCTGAGGAGCAACCCTAAAAGCAGCCTTACCAAAAAGTTGTAGTCATTAAACCAGAGTTTCAGTACTGTAACTTTGATTTTTTCTGTAGTTCATTGGTCTAGTTAACACGGAATAATCATGAGAATGGTTGAAACATGTTGTATCAAAAATATACTTAGACTAGCATCTTGTCCATTACACTGATGAGTAGTGGATACTTAAGGAAGACAACAAAAATGTACAGGATTGCTCTCATTCTAGTATTTTCAGCAACCAGTGCTTTAGGGCTTGCATGAGTGAGAGGTTGCTGTGTTTAATAACTGTTTATGTACCTATGCTCTGTCAATTAGTCTTCCTTCTCAGAAGCCATTTATGCTTCTGGCTCCCAGAGATTCGGAAAGAAAACCTGCAGCTCCACAGCATATGACGCATTGTAAAAAGCAGTACTCCTTTTTTTTTTTAAGCTGTTGTTTGATGACGTCACTGTTTGTAATTTTAATTTTATGATACATAATGATTGATCCCAACCTCCCCTTTTTCCCTTTGTTTATGACTTTGGATTTCTATTATATGAACACTAAGTCATGCCCTCTATGTTGGGTCCTAATCCGCTAAGCTTTTTCTCTTTTAAAGCGCTATCATGCTTCTGAGTATTCCTGCCTTTTTCTACTTTTCTATTGGTATTTTATTTTTTTTCTTAAAAAAGACATATTAGAGTTATATGCTGTACTGATGAAATAGATGTATTTCTTGAATAGTTCTCAGTGATGTTTTCTGTTTTACTGTAAATTTCTTTCTTTTATTTTTCTACCTTCTTTATTATCACTGCTGATCTGTTCATGTCACTGCCTGGCTATCTTGGTGGATGAAGGGAGGACAATTGATGTTTATCTTTAGTAAGGCTTTTGACATGGTCTCCATATAGAGAAATTTTCAAAGTGCAAGTTAGATTAGTTCACAGCTGCAGAGGATTGTGATCAGTGGGATAAAGTCCAGCTGGAAGCAAGTCACTGGTGGTGTACCTGGTGGTGTCCACCTGGGGTTGGCAGAGGGGCCAATAGTGTTAAAGACTTTCATTGTCATCATCATTGTCATCATCAGTGACCTGGATGATGGGGCAGAGTGTACCTTTAGCAAGTGCGCAGAAGATACAAAACTGAGAGGTGTACCAGACCTAGGGAGGCTGAAGAAATGGAGCTGAGATGAATTTCATGGAGCTTAGGAAAGGGAAATGCCAAATCCTGCCCCTGGGAAACAATAACCCAAGGCACCAGTACACGCTGGCGACTTGCCAGCTGAAAAGCTGCTCAGCAGAGGGAATTAGTGTCTTGGTGGACAGCAAACTCATCATTATCACAGCAAAGAAGGCAAATAAGAGAATCAAAATGTTGACAAAGACCTCCAAGATCATTGAGTCCTTTGACCTATCATCACCTTGTCAACTAGACCACAGCACTAAGAACATCCTGGGCTGCCTTAGGCAGACCATTACCAGAAGGCTGGGAGGTGATCCTTGCTTTTTACTCATCACTGGTGAGACACATCTGGACTTCTGGGTCCAGTTCTGCATGATTAAGGAATTGGAGCACCTTTAATGCCACTTAGAAAGGCTAAAAGTCTGTGTTTGGACCTCAAGAAGAGAAAATAAACAGTTCCAAGAAAAGAAAATAAACAGTTCTGTGATTCTGCGAATTATCTGCAATATCTTCAAAATTTTTCTCAAGTGGCAGCCAAGAAGTTATTTTAACTATTCCACTTGTGTTCTTCATATCCAATGCTTTGAGATCCGTCTGCTGCTTGATCAGTCAGTCAGTGAATCATTGAGTCATACATTGTTGTGGATTGGCTGGGTACTGACAGGATGAAAAGAAACTGTGTAGTAAAGAGCCTGAGGGTCCTGGTGGACAAGTGGAATGTGAGTCACCATGGCACCCTCACGGCAATGAAGGCCAATTGCATAGTGCAAAGGTGGAGGGAAGTATTTTTTTAATTTCTGTTCAGAAGTTTTGGTGCTGCTGTCCCCCATTTTATGCTCTGCTAAAGGACACATGACAAATACAGAGCAGCTGAGAGAGGTGAGTTTATTTGAAGAAGGTGTACAGAGGACCCTGCCACTGCCTTGAACTACCAGTGGGACATTACTGAGTGGACAGAGCCAGAAACTACTCAGAGGTACACAGTGAAAAGATCAGAGCTGTGCAAAGGGAAATTCCAATTAGACTGAAAAGTTGTTTTGCCTTGTTCCATCAAGGGTAATAAAATTCTGGACAAGACTACAAAGAGGTTTTGTAACTGTCATTTTTGGCGATATTCAAAATTCAGCCGTACAAGTCTATGACCAACCTGATCTGACTTCAAAATAGTACAGCTGTAAGTGGGAATAAATTACTTCCTTTCTACATTATTTTGTAATTCTGTACTCTTTCTATAACTATTTGTAACCAGAAAAAGATATGGTATGTGGAATAATGTTTGGTCATCCCATTGCTTTTTCATCTCAATATTTACCACATTTTTAAGATTAGGTTTAATTTAAGATTAGATAACCTTTCTTCACTTGGAATATTGCTTAGTGTCTTTTAGTCAATAATGGATTTCTAAAAGTATCTTCTATTTTATGTCTCAGTTTTTGCTGTTTGCTTTTTAAATGTTCTGGTGAGGAACATCTATCACCCATATCATATATCTCAAAAACCTCTAACGTATTGTGAAGCAGCCATTCTCTTTACAAAAAAACTCTGTTTTCTTGTGCTCCAAGTGTTTACTAACATATTCATAATTTTAATTTGTTTGTTTAATAAAGAAGTCAGACTTGTGTCTAGTTCCCAGATCACCTCAGGAGACATTGTAATGAATTGCTATTATATTTGCCATCTCCCTTTTCCTTGTACAACAGCAGATTTAAATGGTCATTTAAAGACCACTGTTATTATACCAGCAATTTTATGTGTGAATTCTTTTAAAAATATGCATAGTTACTTCTGACTCATAGCGATTATTTGCAACCCAAATAATCAATTTGTTCAAAATACCTCTTACATTCTCTCAATTTGAGAAAATATTTTAGACTTTCCCCTGTCAAAGAATGGCTCTGATAACAGAATTTTATTCTTGATTCTCTAGCGAACATGAGATATTGTATTCATGGGGTGAATGCTGATCCAGCTGAAGTCTATCTGAGTTTTAATTTTAGGAATACAGAGTTCAGCCTTGATGTATATCCACTGACAAATATTGTGTATTTGTGCTTGGAATCCCTGATTGTTTGCATTCAAGCCAGTTATGTCTGAATAGGGGTACAGCAAAATGGAAAGCAAATTTATTTTGGTTTTAAATATATTGTCCAATATATTATCCCAATAATTAAAAAAAAATGCTGTTAGGTATTTAAGTACCAAAAATTCATGTTATAAGTGTGCCCTTGATGTAAATTGACAGTGTGGGGAGTGAAAGCTACTCTAGAAAGCAATGAGGACTGGGATGTTCTGAATATATTGTATTCTTTAAGATCATTAACACAGTTGAAAAAACAAAACCAGTATATTCAGTGACTGAAGTATTTAAAAAAGAAAGAAAAAGAAAACCAGAATCTAAATTAAGCCTACATTTTGCATTGTACCCTTTCTGCTGTTATTACCAAGTAGCAAGCTTTGTAAAATAAGGAAACAATTTAATAATATACCGGCAAATAACCTACAAAATAAAATGAGTAATTATACAATGTACCTCAAAATAGAAAATAGGGTTATTTTAAAGTAATAGTTGACACTGAATGTTTGTAAGACCATGCAAAGTAGAAGGAGATTAGTCAAGAAAGAATTCTAGTGAATTAGTTTATTATAAAAGACAAAGGAAAGAATTTGCTTGGAAATGAGGAAGAAACATTCATATTTGCAAGAATCCAACTGCAAGAAAAGAAAACAAGGGAATCAGATCTGTATGATGTGTGCATCATTCAGCATGGAGGCTAGTACAGAAAGAAAGGATCATCAATTTAAGGAGAAATGTTACGGTTTGTATTTGATTTTGTCTTCTCTTTCTCAATCCAGCGCTTTACCATCTCCTTCCTAAACTGCATACCATTAGCAGTTCTGTATTCTAATCTCTCCCTTGCTGCTTAAAATTATCACTCCTTTATTTCAAATATAGCTTCTTATCCTCTGCTCTGCTAATTGGCTTTATTACCCTCGACCCCTTCTTGCCTCCACTGCAGACAGCTTGACATTTTTACATCAACTAATCCCCAGTTTTCACACCCCTCCCTTCTTCTCCTCTGCCCCACATTTGCTTCCCTTTCCTCTTTTGGTGTATTCAGAGCTGCAGAGAGCTTTTCAGCAGATATTCAAACCTCTGGAGAAATTCAAAGAGATTGAAACACAACGCAGGAGCTAGGGGTGTTTTCTTCTGGGCTGCCAAAAGCATAAGGTAACATTCAGAATGAGGTCACTGTACCGTGATCTCATTTTGAATTTGGTTTACTTATTGGGCATAGGAAGCCTGGGAGGAAGAGCATATTATTTTGCTAGTTAGTATTACATCAACAGACTATGGAAAAAATTAAGCATTTACTTTCATTTTCTAATCTATAAATTCATATGTCAAGAGTTTAAAAGAATTATGAGAAGATAATAAAACAATGACTTAACTAGGCATGGACTGGACTTGCAGCCATCAAGTGTGATACATGTACAGAATTGCCAAAACAAAATGAAATATTTGAGAAAAGTATTTTGCCAGATAACTGAAAAGAATAGCAATGTTTTTGGTGCTAAGGAAAGCAAGATAGGATTGGCAGGAGAGAGCATGGCATGAGTGGGTACTTCAGAAACTTCCCTGCGTATAAGGTGCTGCCAACAGAATGTATATTCTTTCTTATAAAAAAAGAGAGAAATAGGCATTTCATGCCCCAAAGAACCTACATAATGTAAAAAGCAGGAAAAAATAAGATGCATTGGGAGGCCATACCTGCCATCAATTAAACTTTTCTCTTTAGAAACATCATCATTAATTCTGCACTGTTAGTAGTATTTTGATGTAGGCAACCTGGCTGGACTTTACAGTGATTTGAATAAGAAGTAAAAACAGCCAGTGTATTAACTTTGAGACTGGTATTGAAACACAAGGCAGGCCATGAAATAAAACATGTAGGAGCAAGAAAAGAAGTAGCAGAATGTGGATGAACTTTGCTCATAACCTAACTAGTGAGTGGAAAGAATTAAAAATCACAGAGAGAAAGAAATGCAAGTATAGGGAGAAAAGACACTGCTGAGCTTTAGAGAAAGAGCAATATTTGCAATGTACCTTTCATAGTGGCTGAATAATCCTCAGCTTCAGTGTGTGCAGAACAAAATCCTGGCTCAGGCAAGGGATTTGAACATAAGAATGTTTGCTCCTGTGCTTAAACATCATGATCATAAAACCAGAGGAAGAAGCACAGATAGGGTTAGCTTTGTGGGATTTTTGTAAGAACAATTTTGCAAGTCTTCTCCCATTATTATTGAACTGAATGTCTAATTTCTGTTGACCATATGGGTCATAAGCATGCCAAGTTTTTGAATGTGTATTTCAGAAACTTGATTAGAAAAGCTAATCAATACCTTTTATTTTTATTTTATTACATTAGAATTATTTCTTAAATATGCATTTTAAACTGTGTCTTTCTATGTCAGAAGTTATCTTTCAATCTTAAAAATAAAAGATAGCTCATGAAATTTTTTATTTGTGTTTATGAGCTAGGACCATTGCTGTAAGAATACTACTCTGTATACCAATGCAGACTGCAAAAAAAGATCCAGCAAAAACTCCTGTCTGCCTGAAATCAATAATAAAATAAGTTCATTTCATACAAACACACATATAAAGCTTTCATGACAGTCTAAAAAATGTAAAAATGCCTGGAGAGGATATGAGTTTATTGAATTTTCTTGCTTTACTGTTTCATAGACTCCATCCTAACCAGATGGTATAATCTGATTGTATCAACCTAGAAGTATATAGGATTTTATTTTAATGTTAAAAAGGTCAGTAGCTTTGGAACTTAAATTCTTTCTGTCTTCTATACTGCACTAGAATCTCAGCACTGAAGTATTACCAGATAACTTTAATAAAAAGGAGTTGAATTTTATAAACTAAAATTTACTTATTCATTTCCTGTATGTACAGTTAAATTCTTCAGATGAATGCTTCCTAAGTATGTGGCAAAGCAATATATACTTTATTGAATGATGAGGGAAATTTATATTAATGTGGTTGATTTGGATATAAAATTTCTTCCAAAGCACTTTTGCTGTATAACTGTTACTGAATATTACATCTTTTTATCACCTTAGATGATATTCCAACATTTTAGTGCTTTATTCCAGCTCTGAAAATGTTTTAGTCTTACCAAAGACGTGTTCTGCTAATGTCTGCATTGAATCACTTTTCATTTGGAGTTCAAGTTAGATTTTAAAATTTGGTGACAGATATACCATTTGCTGAGCCATGCCAGGGCCTTCAGTTGGTCTGCAGCATGGAGTCCTTTTGAAAGATTTTTTTTTTTTGGACTTCCATGAACCTTCTTAAAGTCTGGATCACATTAGACATAAAGGCTTAGGCATTTTCAGCACCATAGAATAAGTTTGCTATCATTTTCTATAATAGTTAGGAGGGCTTATTTAGCACTCCTGTTATGGAAAAGATTCCACAATAATAATGCTACTATTATAATACCATTTCTGTAATAATAGCACTTCTGTTATAAAACACCATTATTATAGAAATGCTATTATAAGACAAGCTCTGTTATTTAGAATTGCTTCTGCAATAAAAGTACTAAAAAAGTCTGCTTGTATTACAGAAAATTATTGCAAATTTTTCTTGCCTGGCAGTGAAATTTTTCATTCTGAATCTTGTCTGTCGCTGTTGGAAAGTCATTCTCATATGTTCTCTGAAGCCTCTGTGAGTTACTCAACAGTGTGTATTTAAAATAGGGAATTACTGAATAGGCAAATGGAAAAAAGGCCAGTCGTCATTTATCTCCCATGCTCCTACTCTGTTGTTCACTTTCTGTCAGAGACCACAACTCTTATGTGGATAGGGTATGCAGGCTTTTAGTGCAGGTTTTACCATTGGGCATAAAGTAGAGGAGAGGAGATGAAATAAAAAAAATATTTGGAGAAAGGGAATAAACCCACTCCTTTTTTTATGTCCTGTTAATTTTTCCAAGTTTAAGCACAGTTTAAGTTTTCACAAGAAACAGCTTCCAGTTTCCCCATTTAACTTTGTGCTGTATTCTTATGCTCATAACATTCAGGAAGAGTGAAATTCAGTCCAGACAGAAAGACCTCTATTAAACCCTCTGGACCACTTAAACCCTTAGGGTCAGATCTCCTTAATCATTATTCAACCTAAGGACGAGCCTGCTCTGGTCATCAGCCTCCATTTATTACCCACCACCAGTGGGTACACTCCAGAGCCGTAAGTATCTGTCTTTTGGGAGAAAGGGAACAGGAGGAAGAACCCCCAAATGTAAATCCTCTAGTTCTACCCCTGCTTTCCCCATATCATGTGTTTTGTTTAAAAAAGTTTCATTTCCACTCCTACAACTGTTATATTGCTCTCTGTGCTTCCTTCATGTGCAACCACTTATACACCAGTGCTCCTACACACAAAGCAGGAATTCTCATCGGTAAGGGATTTTTAAAAAGGATCAGGACCAGTTTCTCAGTTTAGGCCTTGGACAGTCTTTGCCTGATGGGTTAATTTTAGTGTAAGCGAGTTACCTATATTATTTTGGAAATGCTTGAATCACTGTGTGAGCTTTATGGTAAGGACACAAAATAGTTGATTCCCAGAAATTCTTTTCATGTTTGCATCCTGTCTGACACAAGGAGTCTCCTGTTTGGCTTTGCCATGCCTTTGCAGTTTTAAATACATTATATATGTTTCTTCTCCTGGACAAGGATCATCTAGAAGGAAATTATTTAACCTGAAATCTAAGGAGTTTTATCAGTCATATGCCAACAGAAGATCTGCCTTCTAGGTTTCTTATTTTTGTCATAGCTGTTTTCTGCTGATTCTTTTTTTTTTTTTTTTTTGCTTGAGCAATGCTTCCTGTACCAGGGAACTGTCATTACAGTATGCCTTCCTTTACACATAGTTTCAGTGAAATAGTACTTTTAAAAAATTTTGAGCTTTGCCTTTCAGTTTTCCAAGAAAGTCATCTAAGTATGAATTGGAACCATTAAAGATAGCAACAATATGACTATTATAGTGATAAAACTTTTCCAGTAGCATAAGGAGAATATTAAGTCTTTCTCATTTAAAATTTCTCCTCATTCTCCTTCACTAATTATATTTTTTTAAATTATATCATGGCTGTCATCAGACTAGAATTTTTTTTTTAATATTTTTTAAGTCAATTTTACTATTTAGTGGAAAGAGAAAGAGCCAGTGAGTTTTGCTGCTCTTTTGTAGTCCTGTAAGTTGAAAAAAGCTTTGTTTTTACACTGCTAAATACATTACTTAGTCCACAGAGTCTATTAGTGCCTTTGGGTACCATATTTTCTTGAAAATAGCATACACTTTTGTGCTTATTTGTATCTCCTAATGCTGAAGTGCTTGTGTTATCTTTTGTGAGTTATTTTTCAGTAGATACTTACTAGTACTTATATTGGGTAACATCTGCTGTTTTGGTACTTCATTGCAATAGCTCCCTTAAGACTTTTAGTACAAAAAGTAATTTTATTGTTACAGCTATAGTACCACAAAGACAATCTTGTGGTAGCAGTGGAATGGTACTGATTCTTTTTCTTTGGCAGAGCTAAGAAAAAGGCTCTTGCAAATAATAACTAGCTCAAAAAGTTGAGTTTTTGGTAAGTTAAATGATTTCTATTTTAAAAGGAAAAATATGTCCCACAGCTTCAGGTGAAAAAAAAACCCCAAACATGAGCAGTTAAAAAAACTCCAGGTATTTATTTTCGAAATCTTTGCAGTGGCAGACATTAATTGTCAAGAATGTCAAGAATAAAGCAACTTTTGATATTTAAAAACAAAGCACTTACATTTTCTATTTCAAGCCTACATTTTTGATTTAAAATGAAGCTTAAAAAGAAGGGATAAACAACCCCAGAGCAAAATACTTATTTTTGGTCTTAAGAAAATTGGAATATTTCAGGGTTTCTCTTTTGCTGGAAGAAGAAGATAGATTAGTTGAAACAAAATTAGATTTTCCATTATTGTTTGTTTATCCATCAATTCTAAACCAAACAAAAAAAAGCCCTCTTGTTTTTTTTCTGACTACATGTAATGAAGTCCTGGCTATGGCTGTGCCTTGTGTATGGCATCTGTATGGCATTATGCCGAGATAGTTCTCAAGTGTAAAACTTAAAGTGTTTTTTGCTTTCATCCCTCACTCATTTTTTAATTTATCGTACCAGACCCAAGAAGTTTAGGCACTTCTGTACTGAAGGGTGCACTCTTGCAACACCTAAGCCTCTCAGTGGTTCAGGGAGGTTTCCTTTCAGCACAGCTTAACTCTTGAAGTGCCTAAATTCAACTGGTCAGTGATTATGCTTCCTAAAGGTTTAACTACTTCTTATGATAACTATGGCAGGTTAAACACATGACATAATTTCCAGGATCTCTATTTTCTCTTGAATGTACTCTTACTGCTCTTTCAGCAGCAAGGTAAATAAAGTTTATGAAAATTCATTACTAAACCTGCAAGGTCTCTACTGAGTTAGATCTTTTGGCTATGTCCAAAGCACATACATGAAGAGGGAGCAACAATTGCCTGCTTCTACTTAAAAGAGTGGTAGTAGCTAGTGACTTGAACTTGCACACATAAAGTAGAAGTCCTGTTTTCTTCCCTTTTCTACTGACAGATTTCAAACTGAAACATTTTACCTCACAGAAGGATGTCCTGCTTAACAGGCTACTTGACAGGTTGGGTGATGTGTCATGCTTCATCCTCACACAGTATTTTAAGCTTGGGCACAATGGCACACTAGCAGAACCATGGGGCTTCTGAACTGAGGTTTCTCTATTGCCTGTCCCATTTGGTCTCCTTCTTAAGCAAGTAAGAAACCAGAAGCTTAAGATAACTGTTTCACTAACCTACCTGTCTTTATGGCTTCTGACACCTTAGTTTGGTGTCCAAGTAGGTGGTTTAAAGTGAGAAGAAACTTTTGAAAAAGAAAATTCCTTACAGAAACTAAGCTAATGCAGGCAACTTTGGTAGATGACAGAAAACATAATTTTATCTGCCTGTTGTGTTAAAGGGAATCTAAACCTTTACATAGGATAAACAAAAAGATAAGACTATCTTGTTTTCAAAAGTAGACAGTCAAGTAATTTGTTCTCAATGGTCACAGAATATTGAGAGGAATAGCTGTGCAAAATTCAGCCTAAGCTACTGTTTAAAAGTGGAACAAAATTAACCTAGCCTCAGAATAGGTAGACACTCAGAGGAGGAAAATCAAGCAAGCCCGAAAGAGAACAAGCAGGTAACTGCCCTGATAACCATGACACTGGGGAATTTCATTAATGAATCTGCCTTTTCACTATGTTATCCCCATCATTCTGTTTGTTCTACAGGGGCCCTGATAATTAACAGCAGCTTTTTATCCAGTGTTAGGCACAAGAATTGTGTAGTCTCGCCATACTCAGGGTACAGCTGTGTTTCTCTGGTTCGTAAAGAAGCAAAGGAGTGACTGCTGACTTTTTCACAAGAACATAAAGTTTTGCTAGAGATGCTTAACTCTTTTAAGAAACCATAATTTTTTTGTTATTGAAATGACAGATTCTGAAGGGAATAGGCAGACTTAATGAGGCTTAAATTAAATGTGTTCATGTTCTTTGGATCCGAATTGTTCTACAATAGCCTTTTAAAGATCATCACATTGGTAAACACATACTTCACTGCAAATTGTTGCAAATTCTCCCCAGTAAACCGTGGCCCAGTGTTAAACACTGTGTCAGATATTCTATGTCTAGCAAAAATATATTTGCATAATCACCTGTTCAACTGCAATGCAATCTAGTAATGCTATCTCAGGAAAATTTAAATAATAGTCTAGAATTAATATATACATCTTCCCAGTCAGTTTAAGTAAATCAAGGACTACTTTACTCCAGGGGACAATTTATTCTGTCCCACCATATAAGTCTCTTTGGACTGTCAGAGCCTGTATTTTTGCACATGTGACAAAGCCTAGACAAATTCTCCAATGGCACTATTCAGCAGCAGTATCAAACATGTCTAACCTGTCTCTGGGATTTTTCAGCCCTTTGATTTATCTTTACGTTATCCTTTTTAAAATACTTTTCCAGTAACATTGCCAACTCACCATTCTGATAATTTAAAGTTCCTTCTATGAATTCAGACCTTGATTTTTTGGGGGGGCTTGAAAAGTCTGTTCTGGTTAGACTGCACTACTAATAATCACACAGTCATCCTGAACTGCTGCAACCTACACTTTTTGTCTAATGGGATAATTTTAAAAATGAGTCTGATAGTAACTCAGGGTTTGGATTTTATTCCAATGATGTTTTATCAAATGCTGTAGAAAATTTTCATGCGACCACCGAAGTTCCCTCAGCTTGTAATCAGTTTGAAAATCATCAATTTGTAATTTAAAAATAGTTGCCATGCCTTCAAGGTGGTACTTGCAAAGGTGATCTTGAGTCTGTGCTACATTGTTTACAGTTGATACTGGTCTTCTGTATATAAAGTTATGAACCTTTTTGTGACATGGACTAAAGAAAAACCAATTTCTTTGCACTGCACTCTGCTTTTGACAATGGTCAGAGTGAGTAAAGCATAGATTTACCATTTTTGACGATACTGCTTTATGAGAATTTTGCGAGGTCACTCCTTTGAACCATTTGTAATCAGCTTATTTTTGCAGTTTGGTGTGTTTCATTGGGTCTGCACCTCTACACAGTAGTGAGTTTAAGATTTTGCTTCAAAAACCTGTTCTATTAAAAAATAGAGTGAATTAAATGAAACAATATTGCCTTGGACCTTTGCTCTTGGACTAGACATTTTGCTAATTCATGTATTTAAATTTAAGGAAAAGAGCACCCTCCTTTGTTTTACAGAAGTTTGCTTGCAGCCTTTTCTTTTAGTTGATCTGGTTCCTTTTGCCTAAGTTGAGTTTTTTTAGGAACCTGAACAATGAACCTGTTAGGTTTTCAGCTGCTAGCTGTTCTTCAGAGCTTCTCAATAACTAAAAAGTCTTCAGACTTTCCTGTGTTTATTTTGACTCAGTAGTGTCACGCTTTTGATGAAGACAAGGTTTTGCATCTGCAAATTACCATTGTAGGTTTTTTCTTTGGCAGTTTGCTGTCTGTCTTTCTCTGTGTTTTGTAGATAGTTTTAATTGCATTTTATTATCTCTTTCTTTTCTTTTAATGCTGGTAACACTGTATTTGACATCCCACTGACTCAGTGCTCTAATGCTCTGCTTAAAGTTAATAAATGTCCTGATGTACTTTCCGGCTGACAGTCTATTTATCTTCTGGTGATGGGCAATAATACCAGAAGAAAATCATCTGAGGAAGTCATGCTGCAAGTTAGCCTCTCTGCCTGTGCTATGCATACCTGGCTGGTGCCTGCAAACTTTCATGCACTGATATGAACCACTGCATGTCTTTAATCTTTCTTCATCTGACAGATATTGTGCTATTTTTCATAGCCTATGTAAGTCTGTGGTCTCTTCCAAAGTGGTTTTGATTTCGTGGTGTTATGCCTTAGATATCTCTTCTGTAGTCTGGGTTTTCAATCTTATTTATACTTTAAGATATTGTCCATTTCCATAAGCATTATTCTTGAGAGAATGATTCCAGCTGCATAGCACATTCTGCTTAACAATATAGGATTAATCTGCATCTACCAGTTGCTACATCTATCCTAGTTTAACTACACAGGGTTGGAGCATGGACCTGAAAGCTGCCCTTTGCTCATTCCTAGTGTTAAATAGTGAGCATGGTCTCTGTCAGAGTTTTGCCCCACTTGTAAAAGAGTGAGTAGCATGAATCAAGGTCTATTCTCAGTAGGCAGTCTACATATGGCCACTTTGGTTTTGGAGATAAAGTAGAGAAGCTGTATGAATGCAAGTCTCACTGTGCCCCTTGACTATAGGGCCAGAAAATGGTCCCTGGTCTACTGTAATTTCCAGCCTAAAACTAGCCTTTGAAGTCCTTTTCTGTCCTTTCTTCCCCTTGCCAAATTTTATTAACACTCTAGTCTTTATCAGGGAGTTAAGTTTGAGTACACTTGGATAAAGTGAAAATTCTTTACACTTTCTTTAGTTATCTTTCTATTTAATATACCCCGATCAGAAGACAGGACAGTACTCACATTTTTGTAATAGTTTCATAGTTGGCATCTTTTATCTGAGCTAGCTGAAAATTACTGAGCACATGAAATGCATTAAAACCTGCTGTTGTCAGTAATAGGGTTATTTTTTTGATGGTAGTCTCTGACATGGGCAATTGACATTGATTGCAAATGCAGAGTGAGACAATTTGGTTCTCTTTGTCAATTGTTTTGATTCAGTGACCTGTCAAAAACTGGACCTTTTTGACACATTTTTAACTCAGTAATAGGTAATCACTTCTCTAGAACTATTTCAGATTGGGTACCAGAGATCTTCAATTCTCCAGCTGTGTGCTCTTCCACTAGCATTTACTCTTGGTTTGCAATTTTTGTTTACAATATGGTGCTTGGCAAGGGTCTTCAAGCACTGAGCATTATGGTACTCAGCTATTACAAATAATCTGGACAACAATACTGTTCCCAAAGCTGAACCATTTTAAAGGACAGATCCTAAATCATGCTAGCTGTCTGGAATGTTCTTTTTTTGAGGATTGTGTTTCAATCTGTGTAACTGATAAAATAATGAGAAGTGTACTGTGTTGCATTTAGTCATACTTCTGTTAAGGAAGGCAAGGAAAAAAGATGGAAGCTTTCCACATCACTGCATCTGCACTACAAATAGATCATCAATTTTAATTCCTTACAAAATAAAATAGGAAAAATAAATTCAACAGAGATATTTCCTCCATGAGCTTTCTTTCAGCAGTTACATTTGAGAAGTGAGATGTTATAGTAAACCAAAATCTGCTTTAATTTGAAAGTCTGTAGTTAAAGAGTGCTTCTGCCTTCAATACAGATGTTTCCAGGTTGGAACCTAGCTTTCCTAAGTTCACTCTATTGTCAACAGGGAGAAGCTAGCATTTTCTGAAGGGAATTATTTTAATTACTCTAGCTAAGTATGTCATTTGACTTCACCATCCCAAACCAAGCTGAGTATTATTCTGCTCAGGCAGTGCTTACTACCTGTGAGGAAAGAAATCATCAAATCTAGCCTTTCCAAGCATAAGATTCTACAGACTCACCTATTTCCTTGTTTTTTCCTTTGAGAATAGCTTAGACAGTTAGATGTGAAGATTGCCTAGTCATTGATATGCTGGATAAACATTGTTTAGACTTCCACATAGGCATTTCTATATTGATAGGCAAATCTATATTGATTTCATTTTGTAGAGTGTGAAAATTTATTCCTTACAGCACATTTTCTTCAATAACAAAACCTAAATAACTGCATTGCATGCTAATATTTTTGTGACATATCATATTAAAAACTGGGAGAGGCTAATGTTGTTAATTCTGTCTGTGAGTTTGGCAAAACTCTCCCTGAAAATTTATGTTGTATTGGTCATTTAATGACTTGCAGTTTGTTTTCTGGATGTTTTAATTCACCTATGTGAGGAAGTACTTGTTAAAAAAAAAGACAAACAACCCCCCCCCAAGCACCCTACCCTCTTATTATAGCAGAAGTCTCAAGAAATGCATTAGAATATAATAGTTATCAATGCATGGTCTAAAGGTGCATGACCATAATTTCCCTTCCCTGGAGAGGGTTGGTCAGTTCACTGAAGTATGGAAGATATAAGTGATTCATCACTCCTTGCCATCATGCATGCGTTGTTATCAAACCAAATAAAGGTGTGTTGCTATCTGGGGAGAAGAAGTTAGGACATGTAGTTGCTAAGAGTTTCATATATGGTTATTGCTATGTGATTTATCTATAATTGTAAATATTTTATTGCTTTTCATCTCTTTTAAACTACAAATTATGTATTATGAAATAACAAAACTGGTCTAGTCAATTGCCCTATTTGATAATAAATTTCCTCTCTGGGTTTTCTTTCATGGACAGTTGCTTTTTCTAGCAGTATAAATGGATGTTTGAACTTTTTGAATTATCATACATGTCGTGATCCTGTTGTTTTTGCCAGTGCTTCAGCAACATCTGGCGGTATGGTGAGAGCTGATCAAGTGAAGACTTCCCATCTTCTGAATTTTGATAAGTTTCTGCAATGCCATCCTGCATCTCAGGAATGAACTCTGCAGGGAGTTATGCAAAAGTTTTTCATTTTGCTCCTGCTGCGCTGCAATAGTCTAAAGTCATGTCATAGTAAAAAAATTGTGCTATGCTTTTTGACTTGAAACAGTTCTTCTTTTAGAGATATTTACAGAGGTGGTTTGACGATTCTGGTTAGCCCTGAGCCCTTTTCTCCCCCAATGAACAAGTCACTTAATCTTTATGCAGTTTGAACAAGCGTTATGAAGAAACACTTAAAGAAAAATAATTATGCTGACATAGTTGAGCTCTCTTCCTTGGCATCTTACATGATCTTACCAGTCTTTCAAAGCTGTGTGTCACTTCAGAGACCACTTTGACTCATCCTTTATGGTTAGTAAGGTTCAAAAACTATTATAAGATGATTGCATCCCACAGTTGCCTTATGATAGATCTACATTGTTTAAACATTCTTTTTTCTTTTTAACTGCCTCTCTTCTAGAAAAGCTAGCAAATTATTTGATGATAGTTAAAGATTTTTAAATGGAATATCTAGACCAGTGCTGATTCTGGAGCTATGTATTTCTTTAATTCAAAGCTTGTTTGATTAAAATGCTTGTATATATGATTAAAATAGTAAATTGAACACTATGAGTACATCAGACCTTATAAAATCATGACATGAATGTTTTCATGATGAGTTCATATGATGAATTCTGGTTTACTTATCATCATGAAGATTCACACATAAATCATATTTTGAAGTCACCACATAACTGCCTCCAGTTTTTACACCAACCAAATTTACTGATTTCAATAGAACTAGTCCTGGTTTATACTGGTTTAATTGAAAATAGAATAAGTCTTTTAGACTTTCAGTAGTAAGAAAAAAAAAAAGATACACTAAATTACATATAGTAATTAGAAGAATAAATGAAAATGTTTTTAGCATGTTGTAAACCATGCTGAGCATACTCAGGGTCTATAACTTTTTCAAGGGAATAATCCAATAGGGCCACTAAAATTTAATGTGTACCTCTTAACTTTTCTTGATTCCTGAGGACTTAAATATAAAAGAACTTTTATGAAATCTGAAGGAAGTCAACCAACAACATGAGACAAAGAGGAGATATACATACCACCTGCCTTGGGCTGCAGTTCTGCAAGCAGCTAAGCAAGGCTAAAAGCTCTCAGCAGCAGAATTTACTTTTTTCACTTCCACCGCCCTTACTAGTGGGAAGGTGGCCCCTGTCTGCTTTTGTTGAAAGTGCTGCTGCTCGCTGAACCTTCAACTGAGCCAATTCAATTTACTAACTATAAAGAAAACTATCAGGTTCGTTTTGTTTCTGGTTTAGTTTTACTTGTGTTAGTGTTAATTCCCTGAAAGGTCTAGTAGTCAGATGATAGTGCTATCTTGCTTCTGTGTTAAAACGCAGGAGCTGACGTTGGAAAATATTGCCTTAGAGCAATTTGATTTGCTGTCTGTTTGTGAAGTGACAGCTTTTGCTGAGTTTTGGCTGGTAGTAACTTGCTGCAGTCTAGTGATGAGAATATGCCAGCAAAAGTGATGAGTTTTTGTCTTTCTTAAAACAAAGGTACTGCTGACCAGCTGACTTGCCTCTCTGTATTTTATTAACACCTTACTCTTTAGCCATAAGTACAGTTAAGCTAGTTTTCCTGATTTCTTTTCTTCTCTTAAATGAATAAGTATTAATAATAAGTAGGTAAGTGAAGTAACAGTAGAAATAAAAGGACAGTGATCCCAGCCTTTTAGTAGCCAGAAAACAGGCACTGATCTGTGCCCAGTGAGCCCAGACCTTCACGCTTTGGCCAGAAACAGTAGCCATCCAATGCTACCACTGTCCTCTTGCCTTGACAGGGCCACAGATCTGCCACTGATTTCTCACTTTTGCTCTCACACTCTTCAGAAAATTAAAAGGCCAAACTAATGAGTACCTGACTGCATTGTGTGTCCTGGCATTATTACTTCTAAAAGTGTGGTGTTGCCACCTGGGCTGGCTTTTCCCTGGCTGGCAGAGTTTCTTTGCCTGGGCTTCATGCTGTCTTATTTGTGCAGTCCTTCACTTCAGAACAAAATGCACAAGTAGAACCATGAGATATTGTATGACTTCAGTGTGTTCTGTTGTTGCTTCAGGTTCAAGAGGCAAGTAGCACCAAGTTTTACACCTGGCTGAGGGAATTATGAGAATCAGAGAAGTTGAAATTGTGCAACTGCACAACATTGCACAATGACATAGTTTATTATGTATTCATGTGGTGCTACTTTGTTTTTTATATGTTTCAGCACTTCATGACATGTATGAGTATTCTCAATACCTTCTATGACATAAAATTTATTATGAGCAGAATAGTGGTTACCGAAATACAGAGATTCAAGAACTTGATATTTCAATCCTGTCTGTGCTGCAGACTTAGCGTATGATCCTGAACAAGTTATTCACTGTATACTTCAGTTTTCCTTTCTGAAAACAGTATACCAGCTGTAGCAGAAATGTCTATTTTTGGTATTATGAAATGTGTCTTTCTCCCCCATCGATGTTAAGAATAGTCATAAAAAACATTAATTGTCAAACTAGGAAATGAATATTGCCTTCAGACTTCCAAGGAGGTTCATATGGACTAAATAAATACAGAAATGTCTTACAGAACTCTGTTCATTGTTCCTAATTTAGTTTAGACGAAGCTCCATAATCCCATTTCTTGGAGTCATCAAAAAGACATTAGCTATTAGGTAGCATACAAAATACAGAAACTTTACTAGAAACCCTGAAATACTTGAAGGTGGTCCCAGTAATAGACCACTGTAAGGAGAACCATAGAATTCTTTGGGTTGGAAGGGACCTTAAAGAACATCTAGTTCCAACACCCTTGCCTTGAGCAGGGATACCTTTCACTAGACCATGGGCCCCATGGGCCCCCTTCTTGAGCTTTTCCAAGTCCCTCTGGATGGCAGCCTGTCCTTCAGGGATGTCTGCAGCACCACTCCGTTTGGTGTCATCTGCAAGTTTGCTGAGCATGCACTCCATCACTTTGTCTATGTCATTGATGAAGACTGAATAACACTGGTCCCAGTACAGGTCACTGGTGTCCATCGGGACTCTGAGCCATCAACCACTACTCTCTGGATGTGACCATCTAACAGCCTTCTTATCCATCCAACAGTTCCCTTGTCAAATCCATCTCTCTCCAATTTAGAGAGAAGGATGTTGTTGGGGATCCCTTCTCTAGATCCTCCTGTCTCTCAAAGCTTTCCTTTCTCTAGATCCTTGTTCAGATAGTAGTTATGCTGGGAAACACAATATTGAGGGAAAGAGATTCAAGCATCAAACAACAGTCAGAACACTGGAGTATAATTAATACGCTATAAATAGGACTTTGTGATACAGAGTAAGTTGTCATGCTAAAATCGTGGACCTTAAATTGTTAAGTATTTGCCACTGTATTTTCAGTTCTACAGTAGACCTTTTACTACTTTTTTCTTAATAGTTCTAATGTATTTTAACTATTTCAAATTTTTCATGGCCTGATGTATTCTAGCTGTTTTTTCTGTAGCTGTAAAAAGGGAGCATGTGGTGGCGTAGGGAGATTGTTTAAAAACTCTTCGATGAAATGTTTCCATGGTATTGTAGATTTACTAGGTCAAAATCAATGAATAACTATTCTCCTCTGCTTTTGATAGGGTCTGATGAGAATAGTATAGATATGACTCATTGTCTACTTTGAAGTTGCCAACAAAATGTAGAACTATTAAGCATAATTTAATTGTTAAACATTTGAGAGGTGTCTCTAAGAGCATATGCATGGCCTTTTGCAGACTGAGAGGAGTAACAAACTAAGCATGTGGTCCAATTAATACTGGAAAAAGTTGAAATTCATAGAAACACTAGTTTTACTGTTCCTTAAAAGAGCATTGTTAATATATTCATCTAACCTTTGAAGGTAAGCATATCAAAATAGAAAGTCAGAGATCTCTGAGTTGGGATGGAAATGCTTTTATTTTTGCATAGTGTTTTTTTCCAGGACTGCAGATACCCTATATTGCACCTGAGTTGGAAGATCTGTGATGATGATTTTCACAGAGCAAGGAAAAATTGGTTTACTTCATTCAAGGAAAATAATTTAAGTAACATTATTTTTCAATGAACAGTGGCAAAACAGGGCAGTGGTTTGTCTTCTCTCCATCTAACTTTTTTATACCTTTTTGTAGTACTCTGCAGGCTTTGCTTTGCATGTCAAAATACGTGTGTATCTTTTTCTGAGTCGTATAAAATTAGATTTGTTATAAAAATAGAAGTTAACAGGCAAGGAACATACCTGCTGATAAAGATTTTAATCTGGAATATTTAGATTTTGGTTGGAGTGTGATTTTATCTAGGAAATCAGAAAACTTTTGGTAAAACCAAGGGCAGATTAAAAAAAAAAAGATAGAAGGAATTTAAACACCCAGCTCTAAAGTGAATTTAGATATCCAAATCTAAATCTGAAAATCCATAGTGAGCTGCCATCTAACCATGGGGTTAAGTAGGAAGATGTGAGCTTTTTATTTATTAAGTTAAAATGCCCTGGATGCATAGATTTGATCTTTTGAGCTTTTTCAGGACCATCCCAATATTGACAATGCTGAACAGGTGGGAATCTACATCAGATGCAAGCCAGGTGATGTCCAGAAACAATTGGTTTTAACGTACAATTTTAAGAAACTCTATCAGTTGGCAGTGTGAGCACGTGCCTCGCACCTGGTAACTTCTGTAAGCTCCTATCAAAGTGTCACTACTGACTCCTAACCTAAGTCAATAGAAGAACAATTTACCATTTTGTGGAATGACATGTTTAAAAAAGGTTATTTATTATCTTAAAACTTGGACTTAGTTCCTTTCTCTAGCTGAGCAGGCCCAAGTTCACACTGTTTACAGCCTATCTTACGCTGGTAGATACAAAGCTACTCTGGGTGGAAATCGTGCTCTCCAGTCTTGCTGTTGAAACTGCCAAGACTGACATTTGCTGTGTCAAAGACAGACACCATCAATCTGAGGAGTAAGAACACAGCAATAAAGTTCAGAGTTCTGGTCTCCTACAGAGAGTTCTGCTTGAGTTCTTGAGTTAGCAGGGTTGGGAATATAGGTGAGAGGCTGGTCTTTTCTCCCAAAATGCATTGTAGGCAATTGCTTGTGAAATACAATAATTTTAGATAACTCAGGGCTTCACTGGCTCCTTCTAATATATCTCATTTTCCCAATGTACTATTTAAGGAACCTGAGAAGTGAATAAGAGATTTTTGATTTCACTCCAAGAATCAGAAACCTAAAATTATCTCCGTTTGGCAGCTAACTTTTAAACACTGAAATTTCCTGCTGATCATGGTCTTATTGCTTGCTGACGGATGGCATCAAACTTAAAAATGCCAGAATGACGTATTTTTTTTAGGATTATGGTTTTGGTTTTTTCTTGGATAGCGATAGAATCTGTTGAAAAAGAACAACAAAGACCTCAGGATTTAAATCCTGAACTGAATTTGTTTGAAGGCCCATCTTTAAATTAGCATGGTCGTTGAATACAATATTACTGTTTTGTTTGTACAACACTTTACATAATATCCATAGCTTGATGGTGCTTGTAGGTCACACAAATATTCAGCAAGTACTGTAGTACAATGTACCCATGCTACTTATCCATGAATTATTTAACCTGCAGCTCTTTAGTACAGTTCTTTCTTGGCTTATATTATCTGTGGCCTTTCCTGAGCGAAGACTATTAAAAAAATTGAATGTAGCCCAACAGTATTCTAGCACTGAAATATTGGTTGTCTCTTTCAGAGACTTTCTAGTAGAGATGTAGTGAGTTTATTTTAATTAATTTAATAATGATTTTTTAATGGTATTTTAATACTCTATGTGAATTCTCAGAGTGTATTTCATTAACTTGATAGAAGGTATTATTTAGGTTTTTTTGAGCACTATATATGCATTGTATATTTTTGCACAGTGGCTACCTTTCTTTTGCCCCTTGTAGGCTCTAAAAATTGCATGTATCGGTTCTGTTCCTGCACTAGTTTGCTGTTTGTTATCCGTCTGCAAATGAAGGAGTGAAGGAGTGTTGTCACTTCCTCATGGACATGACTTAAATAAATGCAATAAGATCTTACAGAAAGACTTATAAGACCTAAATATTGTATTATTTACTGTTTTTACAATTGGATCTCAGTTATAATACCCTTTTCTGTTTCCATCTGTAAAAGGGAATGAGAGCAGTAATTAGTAGAAAGATTTAATAAAAGGGAAAAAACAAGATCAGAAGTGGCTTTCACAAATAATAGATGGTTTTCCTCCTTCACTTTTAAAGATTTTTCCACGGAGATTGCTTTCATTAGGCAGGAATCATCTTTCATCAAGAAATATTGGCTGAGAAATGAAGAGATGGAGAAAATTAAAAGCCTCCAAGTCACAGAAATCCTTACAATGGGACTGTTTACCACCACACACATACACATGCACACCTTGTCTCCTAAGAACTATTCTCACCAACTCAGTATTACATGAGAGGCTGTGGCTTGTGAGGAGTGATCAATTAACAGAAGGCAGGAATTCAGTGCTGCAAAAACCAGGTTTTACCTGTCTTTACTAGAGAGAGTACCTCGATTTGAAGTTATCCATGTTGCTAAAAATCTCTCCTCTGAAGACAACTACAATGCTGCAAAAATATTTTAGCATTTTAAAAGGTAAAATCTTCTTCTAGAGTGTACAGGGAAGGAGACCTTGGTTTGGGAGTATGATTTTGAGCCAAGCAGTCACTGAGCATCAAACCATTAATATCAGAATTTTGCATTAAAGGGTTTAAATGACTGCTTCAAATCAGGTCACAAGAACAAATATAGTTCCACACAAGGGCCTTCAGCTATTACATTATACCGAGCCATTTGAAATAGTAGTGTTCAATAAAGTCAGGAAAGTTCCATAGTCTGCGAGAAGAGTTTATGTAGTTTTAAGTAGTAATGCGAGGATACAGTACTTCCCTCTGCTGTTTCAGATTTGCCAACATGGCTATCGTTACTGACAGCTTGACATGATGTTAGTTATTTTAAGTGTCAGATGAGAGTGGCTGATGCCACGGTACTGTAGTGCTCACATTTGTTGGAAAATTAGATGGTGATACTTTTTAAAAAAGGCCTAACCCCCCCAACAACCCAGCTGCTTAAGCCTCTAACTGCCTAGGGGTTTTTTTCTGTGCTGGGTGTATAATTTGAGTGAGCAGTAGTGAACATGCCTGAGGTGTTAAGAGAATGATGCATTTTCTGTAGGCATGAATACTCTAAAATAAAACAGGAACACCTTCCTGTCATTTGTTGTCTTCTAGAAAAAAATTTAAAAGAAAACACAAGCCAATTAGCCCGGAAGTTTAACATCTTTTAGCTTAGCTTCTTCTATGGTAGCTTTTTAACCTTTTAAATAAATCGTTTTCCTTCTTTTCTCCCCTCCCCTTTGAATCCGTTACCAGCATTTCTCATGCTGGGCCCAAGGAGCAGGCTGCTTAAATTCAAGAATTATTTTGAGGGGATAAAGTGTACAAGATTTTGAATTCTTGCCATAAGTCCCTGGCAGACAGCCAGGAAACCTCAGAGGAATAGGACTAATGAAGGGAGGGTAAAGGAGATCTGGAGAGTGTGGCTGGTAATGCAGTATTCATTTAATTGGGAGCAGGTATCGGTGCAAACTTCTCCATTTTAATTGGAAAGAGAAGGAGAGTGTTAAGGAAGATGGAGAAAAATAAGAATGCATAAAGTTTTCAAGCTGAGGAGCCAAAGGCAGGCCTGTATATGGCAGAGAAAGAACTCAATTTAGGGCAATTTGCTCTGCAAGCTGGGCTGCAATCTCCCCTGGGGATAGGGATGAGGAAGAAAATGAAACCAAAAGAGAACTTGATAAAATCACCTAGCACAGACAATCTCAGTAGAATAGGTTTTACTGAGTTAAATCTGCCCCAATCAATGTGATTCTTTTCATATAAGTTACAAATAAAAAGCCACAAGATTACAATAAAAATCGAGGATGTACTGCTGCTGATGTAGCACATGGGAGTCTTAAGGACTTGTTGTGGAATACAGGTTTTTTGCAACCATCATGTTTGGTTTTTGCTTTTTTCCCAGCTAGGAGGGAAAAAAGCCTCATCTCTGCCTCCTCTCTGACCTTTTATTATCTTTAAACTAAAGTTAGTAGTAATGTGTGAACCTTACAAAGCATAATTTTCAGTGCTCTGCAAAGCTGAATGTGCTTTAGTCCTAGCAGTTGCTAAACCTGCAGCTTTTTCGGGTATTCTTTTTTGCCTTTATACATGACAGAAGTTAAAATAAGGAAAAGACACTTCCCAACTCTCTCCACCCATTCCTACAGCTGGGCATGTAGAAAAATGAGAGTAAGTGCCTGCATTTTCATGATGCATAGGAAAAGCATTATGTTGTTGTTTTCTATACTTATACGTATGCAGTGTCTTTCTCAGTACAGATGCTCAAAGAGTTGGTGTACCAAGTGCTGAACAACTATTCATTCTACATCTGAGGACTAGCCTAAGTGTATTTCCCTTTTATTCTCAGTACTGTTATGCCTAAATATTTGGTGTTTAAGGACCTCCTTGGAAATGGTACTGCTGTGAGCAGCGAGTGTCTGAGGTGGACAGCTGCTCTTTTGTTTGCACTGTCACACAGCTGAGAAAGATGAGGTGGTTCCTACAGGGTCATCAGTTGCATGGGGAGGTTTGTACTAGAAGAGAGATAATGTGAGATACGCAGCTCTGAGTGTTTGGAGGAAAGAGCAAGAATTAGGGTGGGGAAAAACGCAGGGCTAGGCAACAAGATGATGATTTGTAGTTGAAAGGGATCAGCTGAGATCTGTAGCTGAAATAGCTGAAGTGTTTTTCTTTGCCATACTTCTACAACACTGACTTTCTCTCATAAACTCTTCTTGATGATTGTCTACACTGGCAAAGGGAAAGGCCTGAAGAGTATAAACAGGAATAACATCACTACCTGAAACGTGCACAGTTCCTGGAATAGGTGGATGTCGTTGGTTTTAGCTTTGTTTCCTAAGGATGTTTTCCATTAGCCTGCTGGTAAATAATTTGTCCAACCATTGGATATTTTGATGAAGGACTGGAAACCTTAAAAATTTTAATGTTCTTACAAGTTTTGTGAAAACAGTTGGCTAAGTAGAGAAGACTCAGTGTGAACCTCTCTGTTGAAATGGATGCAGCTCACTCTTACTCCCTGAGGCAATGGTCAATGTGAGCCAGCAGAACCCAACCCCTACGCAGGCTGCAGCTGGACGGGCAGCAGGGCAGGGCAAAGAAGAGGAACTGATAGCAAATAAATGGCACCAGGCAGAAAAGAACTGGGCTGGGAACTACCCTCTGCCTTGAGGACAGGGATGTTGAGGAGGCACTGGATGCTCCTGCGTAGCTCATGAAGCTTCTTCAGTGCTGTCACTGTGAAAACTTCATAGACAACATTCTTAGCTGTGCTTACTGAGAGCTGCCCTACACGCTAATTTGCAAAGCCATCTTATGCCAAGCTGTGTTTCTGTGTCTGTATGAATATGTGCACACATTTTTGAGCTGTGGCCGAATAGGATAAGGAGATTTTGGCACAACAATAAAGAATGACAATGGAATTAAGGGGATTTTCAAAAGAAGAAATAATGCATTTTGTATCTAATATATGTATATGGTTATGAAAGCTTAAAAGATCAAATGGAAACAAAGCATTTGTGTTCCTTATGCATGAATTTCACATAGGTCCATCCAAATATACACTGCGAATTTAGGTGTAGAAATTTATATAATAGGCAGATAAAACAGTGTATTTCAGTACTAAAAAGGCTACATTATAACTGAGAGTAAAGTTCTTATTGAAATGTATGTGTACAGGTACATGTGGCAATAGCCTCTGTGTATATATATGTATATATATATAAATAAAATTTTTATACAAATAAATATTACATTGAGTATTCAAATAGTGTTTCCATACCATTTAAAAAATTAAAATATCAAAATATATCTAAATTCTCAGGCAATAAGAACACTCTAACTTTTGTATAAAATTCTATGCACTTGCATTATCCTGGGGCATTTGCAGGGATATTTAAGGGAACTTAATATGTAACAAAAAAAGATTATTTAAAGTTACAGTAGAAAGATAGGAGGGAAATCTTGTGTTCTGCTTTTGATGATAGGAGTAATAGTGGAAGGGAATTTATTCCTTTCTGATTGTATTACTTAAAAATTTTCAGTAATCTGTGATAGTAGGCTAGATGCTGATTTTGTGTAATGACTACAGCACTGTCAGACATAGCTACATTGATATGATCTGACATGCTGTCTTTTATTTTAAACACAGCACTTAATGAAAAGACTGGGAGCAAAATTCCTGCCTTGGAGACAGCAAAGAAACTTTGCTCAAGTCTCATTTCACTGGTGTAAGTGAAAGGAAAATTTGACCCAAGGCGTCCTAAGTAGTAATTATGGAAAATTATTTTGACACGAGCTAAAAGATACTCATATAGTTGCATTTCCCAGCATATGTGGAAGGTTTTAAACTAATTGGAATTTATTGGGGGACAAATTCTGAAATTCTTCCCATACTTGTCTTTTGCATTAACAGACTGTAGCTCACTAACTGAAAGCTTCCACCACAGATAAGAAAAAAATATTCTCTTTCACAGAAAAGAGAAAAATATTTTGTTTCTGCAAAGTACATTACCACATTTGGTTCTGTGAACCCAAGAGTGAGTTTGAAGATGAATTTGGTGTCTGTTTTTTTATGAAAAGAGATACTGGTAGTGAAAACTGTAAATTTTTAATTATTATTATACAGATTTCACTTATTTGACCCAGTTTTGTTTTGCTTTGCACATATGCTGTTTAGTTTAACAGCACAAAATATTATCCATAATTACAGGAAGACCTTTTTCTGCTCTTTTTCTATTATATTGATATCTCCCTCAGCTTTAGAATCTCCCTCTAATTTGTTGCACTGTTTATTGACTGTTCTCTCCTTCTAAATGTGGGAATTTAAGGGCTTTCTTCTTTATTTTGACAGTATACATTCTTTCTGATCTCTTAAGTCAATTTCTGAATTAGTAGAAATTGTCTCCCACTGAATGTTATGTGCTTTATCAACCAGCATATCATTCCTGTAGTTGATAGGGAAGATACCACTTTTTTCTTAACACTGCTTCCATCCAGCATAGGATTTGTTAGCTATATTTACAGGTCTATATAAATTTGCTTTATATAACTGTACGTATGATTTCATCAGCATTCAAATGATCACTTTCTCTGTGGGTGATTTTCCATATCTATCTTCCTGTTGTGGGTGTGAATAAGCCTCTTTGCTTTAGTGTTACCCATCTAGTGCATCTATACCCGTGCCTGGGCAAGGGACAGAAGACATGGTAAAAGGGGGAACACCTGGTTAATGCAGCCTGGGTTTAAACTATACCCTACTCTTTCTTGGCCCTGCATTTATCCTGTAAATCTTTTTCTGGATTGTTTAAAATCTTCTTTTGTCTGAGACTTTTTTATTGTTATTTTTTTAACCTTTTATCACTTTCATGGTTTCCTTGGTGGATTTCTCAAACTACTTCATAAATGGTAGGAAGTTATACATTTATCAAATGATCATACTAGAAGTCTTTATTGTCTCAGAGAGAAGCTTATCAGAAGATGCTTGGGGATCTGAATCCCATTAAGAGAGGTGGAAGAAGTAAATCTGTGAGATCTGTTTCAGACCGAGTAGCTTTGTACATTTGGGTGGTGTCCAAATCAGCCTTTTCTTACAGCCAGAAAAAAGAGTGTCTTACAGCTCAGTGCCTATGTTAAGAGATCAAGCCCCCATGCACGGCCTCGCAAAAGCATTTTCTCTAATGTCATCTTATTCTTTGCATTCTTTGAACTTCCATTCACAAGCCGATAAGGAGTACAGACAGTCTCATGAAACCTACTTTTGAATTTTCTTCTGACTGCAATACAGTCTGATGAGACTGCAGAGGACAAGAGAAGCCTGGACTTTTATTTAAAAAAATAAATATTTAGTTCCTTTGAATTTTTCAAAATACAGCTTTGTTTGTTTGCTTGCTTGTTTTGCATTGTCTACCATTTCTAGAATATCCTATGCTTCATATTAGGAACTGCTTATGTTGCATGGACCCCTAGATGTTTCTTCTGATTTGCCATCAATTTTATCTGTGCCTTCAGTCACAGTTAGCTGGCTATGGGAAGTCACTGACAGCTTCGCTCACACCTTTATTATTTCTGTTAAAATGCATAAGTCTAGATTTCACCATTCTCCTGGAGTCCTATTAGGCAGTTTTCCTTTTTTTCCCTTGGAATTTATTCATTCAACTACTTAGGTAACTTACTAGCTGCTGGCAAATGAGGTATCAGAGCTCATACAAATTGCAATTTTCCTTTGATTGGTAACAAGATGAGTAGCACAGACTGCTGTTCTTCCTCCTTCGTATTTTGATTTGGCACTTCAGGCAGGATGCTTATCCATATATGTCCAGGTCACAAAGCAGCCAATCTCCTAAAGACACTTATCATTTGACATCTTCAGTTACTCTTTCTTTGCAGAGTAAAACTCAGCAGGTCCCTCTAAATCTTGATCCAAGACTTAAGAGTTCTTTTTGGCTTCTCAGATTCTATTACTACTCCTACTCTTAATGCCTGGATGGAAACTAAATACAGTCATTGACAACTTCAGTGCAAATGAAATTGTACAACTCTATTCAGTACCTTTGAAGGTGTACTAGAAGCTGTGACTCCATCGTTGCTGACTCAGTCCTCTCTGTCCAAGTGTGGGAGTTACTCAGCAAAACAAATGAGACCTTGTCAGGATTCCAGATACTCTAGGCCCTGAAGCTTTATAATTGCTGACTTCTCACTGTCTTAACCAGGGAAATGTTGTACTCTGTCATAAGTATCTGCTGCAGCAGGTAGTGGCTTCCCTTTTGATTTTGGGGGGCAGAGAGACATGTTTTGGGAGAAAAAAGGTTTTATGAAAGCTACAAAAACAACAAAGCAAAAGAATAGAAGCTCCTCTGTGCCTTATGAAAGCTACCTTAATTTATTTATTTGCCTGTCTTGCATTGTGAGACAATGAGTCTGCAGAAGTGGCTTAAGTGGCACTAAATTGGCTTATCCATGTTTTATCTGCTAGAAGATCCACTCTGATGGACAGCTTAAACTTTTTCAGCCAGTTGGATCACCAGTGAGAAATTCGGGACCACATTTTTGAAGTGATTTTCTGCAATATTGTTGTAACTGCAATCTGGGGAGGGAAAAAAAGTGCTTGAGAAATGTTACCTTCCAAAGCCAACCTATGTCTGTATCTCTGCTCCAAAAGAGCCACCTTATTAGGCAACTTTTTGTATTAGGGTCTGCAGTTGTTAGAGCCAAGATAAAAACGCCTGCTGTGGTTTGGTCAAACTCTCAAAGATTATCTGAAGTGCCTCTTGTCCTTAAAGTTGTTATGTGTAAGCAGTTGTGCTTCACGACAACTGGATATTCTTTGAGATATACTGCCCCAAGATACATCAAAACCTACTTCCCTTGCCCACTTCATTGGAGTCCTGCTATTATTTTAACTGAAAGAGATGGAGTATCCCACTCCTTTATTTCTCATGTGCTATACACAGGAGTGGAGAGCAGGTGTGCTTATGTGGTAAAGCTCACAGTTAAAAATTAGGTATATATACTTTCAGACAGATGTGCAACATATGTTGCAAAACACCTGTTACTGTTAAGTAAGTTGTCTAAACATTATTTGCATAAACTGTAACTTGTTAGATCTTAGGCTTACTCTGTTTTCAGAAGACTTCCCTAACCAAAAGGACTTCTGGAGTCATAATCCATTCTTCTGGTCTTAGGAACAAAGGGGATATTGAATCCTTTCTAGGACTTCAAAAAGACTGGTCTTATTGAGAAACTTCATTCCACGTGAGGTTTTTTCCCCCCAGTTTTCAACTTGTTCATGACCAGATTATTTTTCTTTGCTCTTGTACTATCATCTTAGGTGTTACTTTGTCTTCCCAGATGTATTCCTTACTAAGGAGATTAGTTATTGCCCTTCAGACTCCATTGTGTTACTTTAAAAAAAAAAGTTGGTCTTATAGCTTTCTCTTAAAAGATCTATACTATTCTGGTCAAGCTAGTACCTGTTCTCAGCAACTCTGTTATTAGACCCATCTTGCTTTAATATACATATCTAGAATTGAATGCTTTATTTGAGAACAAATTCCAGTTAACTCACTTGTGACTTTGGATATCAGGGTTGTCTTTGGTTTGTTGGTTTTGGTGGGTTTTGTTGTGGTTTGTTTTTTGTTGTTGTTGTGGGGGTTTTTTGGTTTTGGTTTTGTTTTTTTTTTTTTGGTTGGTTTGTTTTTTTCCAAACCATGTGGTAATGCTCCTCATTGATAAATTATTTGCTCAAAAGATGACAATTTATTTTTTTCCTATGCTGTTGCCATCTGATGAGCTCCAAAATTAATGCAAAAATCCTTACTATGCTCTTAGTGATTGACCCTGCACTCTGTCCAGTTAAATATCATCCATTTTCATTATTCCAATCCTAAAGATCTTATAATGATATTATGCATGATATTATAATTCTATTGAAAACTACTTCCAACATTGTGATCTGCATATCATTGAGCAGTTCCGATTTCTTTTCTGATTAAACAAGATGGGCCTCAAGAATGAGCCATGAAAAATTTTAGCAGTAGCCTCCCAGAGAAGGGATAAATCTGTAACTATAACATGTTTTTGTCTTGTAAAATTAGTTCCTTTCCCCCTGTACAGCTTTTCTTCTAATTCCCGTCTTCTCCAACTTCACCAGTAATTTGCTGCGACACTCTGCCAGTTCCTTCACTAGTCTGGATAAGAGAGAAGTACTTTTTTTTTTTCCTCCAGAAAAATCAGGTATCTTAACAAAGAAAGCTTTAAGACTGCATTAGCTACCCTTGGCAGCTGGCTGATTTTTTTTCTGTATTTGATTTTCAAAATTTCTTCTTATCCTTGTGTACTATAGAGGTTTACTTCTTAAACATGAGGGAGGGAACTGGAGGGAGGGAATAATCCCAGCTGTGACTTCAGGTACTTTCAGGTCTCTTAGAGGGATATTTTACAATGTAAGTATATTGAGTTCTTAGGAATTGAGGATCCCAACTACACAGACTTCACTGTAATGTCCAAGTTAGAAGGCCAGTCAATCAAGATACCTTCAGGCAATGGAGAGAAAATAGATGTTTGCAGCACATGATTTCAGTCTTTAAGAAGTACTGATTAAGGCTCCATCAAAAAAAGAGCCTTTTATGTTAAGTTTTGTATAAACTTGGTCTTCTGAGATTTCTCAGAGGTCTTCTCAAGAGCGATTTTTTCAGCACAAACTCAGTTCTAGATTTATCAGTTCTAGATACTTGTTGTAGTCTCCTGGAATGTCCTACGGCATTTTACCTTCAGAATACCTTCCTTCTACCAGCAATCAGTCACCATGCATTTGGATGGTTTTGATTTCTCATGTTAGCATTAGATGATGCAAGGTCCTTTTCCATAAATGGTTGGAAGGGACTCGTATTCTGTAATTATAGGCCTTAAAACTTTTGAAATTTAGGGTAAAATAATTGTTGAGAGAGAATGATTCAACCCACTAGCTTAAGCCTGAATTATATTGCTTTGGGGATTTGTTGTTGACTGTATGAGAACTCCAACTAATATCTTACATTAAATACTATTCACGGGCTTAAGTTTGTTGAGATAATTCCTGGCACATGAGTTCAGAAACAATCTCATGTAATCATTCATATCATACAGTCATTGCAAAGACTCTGAAAACTCTCAACTGCAGATGAACTCACTTAAAGTTGAGTCATAGCTGGTATGTCCCAAACATAACATTTTAGTAATTATTGATTTTGTTTTGGTTTTTTTGGGAGGGTTTTGCTTGTTTGTTTGTTTTATTAACAGAAGCTTCCAGTTTATAAAACTACAAAATATGTGGTTTTCACTTCTTATTTTTGGAAAGTGATACTGCCAATGAATATATCCAGATAATTGTCTTATTGCTTTTTTCCCCCCATATATATTATCAAAATATTATTTTAAGCGAATATGTATTTCTTGTTATATATATGTCCACACCAGCATAATATATAGAATTAAAGTTAAATGTTGTTATAATCACATCTAGTAGAGTTATAGTAAACAATAAAAATTTAGCATAGTTTTCTCCATGGTTCAGTTAATTTTTTAAACAATTTTAGAAGTTTCAGATCCCTTTAAGACTGAGAAAACTGTTTCTTACTTTAAAGGAGAAAATAATTTCTGATTAAATCTCCGATTTATCTTTGCATTTAAATGAGGTTTCTTACAAATTATTCTGAATACAGGACAGAAAATCACCATCACCCCATTTTATCATTATTAACACATTTTACCCTAGAGAAAATATCAGTTAAGCTTTTTTAGCACCTCTTTAGCATGAAGTTTTTCCAGCAAACCAGTTTATTACAACCCACAAATCAAATTCTAAATTGGAAAGCAAATATTTCCTCAAACTGGGGAAAAATATTTTACCATATACCCTGGGATTTAGGTAAAACTCATAAAAGAGTTGTATCTAGCCATTTTAATTTAGCAAGATTTTCCTATCAGAGACTTTTCCATGCCCAGATGTTGGATGATATTAAGCCCAGAACTTTAGCAGGCTCTTCACAAGGTTACACTTGAACAGAATTCTTAATAAAGATATTAGCAGCAGTAACTGCTTGCTTGAGGAAGTAAAATAGATTATGCAGAAATTGTTCAGAGTCTTTTAACTTTTTTCAAGGTGAGAGAGAGGCCAGGGGTGGGCAGGTGGGGTGGACATTTCCTCCCTACTACTAGGACTACATGCTATGTAAGAATCCAGGCAGAGACTAGACCTTTGTGTCTCAAAAATTTCTCTCATCCATTCTTGTGACAGTTTCTGGTTAGTGGGTGGGTGAGTGTGTGTGTTTTAAAGTTTTCAGTATGGAAATGTATTAATCAAATTCACTACTTTAGCAAACATACACTTGGAAGCATGCTAAAATTAAAAACCCAGTCTCACTTGTAGTTCCAAACTGAGGAACAGGCAATACTACCCAATTCAAAGTGTTTCCTGAGTGCCATGGTAGGATCACCAGGAAGGGAAAAAACTGAAATGTAGTGAAAAGTATCCTGTGTCTGGAAGGAGTCAAGAATGGACAATGATCCGCAGTGGTGTCTACGAGTTCATACTTTCAGTGGCAGTAAAGACTGGTCAGACAATAGTGACATAAAAATGGAAGAAATTTTAGAAGGGAAAGAAAAGAATTTTGTTTCCATAAATTCTACTAGACAATGGCTGAAGTTGTTAGGCACAGAAATATTGTTGTGGTCTTTTGGTTACTATATTGTAATCCTGAGAATCCAAGCACCCAGAGCATTTGTTTGACAATAGTTACATTGTCAATCTTTCTCTGGTTTAAAAGCTAGCAGGATGTAATCAGATTTCTCTCCCTTGCTCCCTTCAATGTGGCACGTTAATGAATTGCTCCATGATTTCCATCTGCTTTGGTGTAAAATCTGCTGGCTTATGTTAAAATGCTTCTCAAGCTGACTGTGTTACTCTGTCCATACTTATACAAATGGAACAGCCCAACAGGTATGGTGAACAGCTAGCTGGTCTCTAGCCCAGTTTTCGAGTGATTTGCTTGGGATATGGGCCTCAGAGTTTTGACAACTGACTCTGATGCTGCCCCATCAGGGTGAAAGAATCCAGTCTCTTCGGGAAAATCCATAAAGGTAATTTCATAGCCTGAGACTGAGGCACCTGCTGATGTATGTACAGGGCAATGAAAGAGGGCAGCATTAAACCACAGCCACTTCCAAATTTGAGTCCTTTGGTTTTATCATTAGACTTTTTTTTTGCCTGACAATTATGTCTTCATTTTGACCCTGGATCACAGGCATTGGTAGAAGATAGATGTCAGTAACTTTAGGCAAAATCAGTCCATGATGGTTGTTCACCATTTTTTGTCATGCTACGGTTGGTTATTTGAATCTTACTGAGAAACAAAATTTCCCCATTCATTGAGAAAAGTATGGGATGCATGAAAAGATTAATTTTAAGACTTGCTGAAGTATTGTAAGGCTCTAAAATTTCAAAGCCAAGGAGAAAATTTCTGTTTATTAAATATTTGTCCTCTAACAAATGTATTCAGTTAAAATTTGATCATATACTTTGCCATAATTTCTTAAATATGTTTCTGGTAAAAAGACTTTAACTTTTGTCTCATGCAGATTGTATTAAAATTATTGTGGTGTCACTTCAGAATATTACTGGACTTCTGCCACTCAGAAGTCCTATTAAATGTTCCCTTGGAAGAAATAGGACACAACAGCTATTATTTATCTCTGTGATATAGATTTAGTGTATTTAAGATATAGCACAAAATTAATTTCACAGAAGAAGAAAACAAGACATTGTCAGGTCAGTGAAGTGTAACAAGTAAGAAGCAAAAGAGGACTGAAAGTAAAAACTTGAAAGAAATCAGTTCCCCACCAAGTCTCCCTAGTAATCCTTTATAACATTTTAATGAAAAAGGGCTAAGTTCAAAGTACATTTGAGATAGTGTTAGAGATGTTGTGGAAGCTAAGGCTGCACAAGAACATAACAAATACCTGGGAAATTATTTTTGAAAGTAGTGTTTTATCCTTTGGTACTGTGAAACCCCAGACAACAGACGCATAGCCCACCTTTCTTCATACAGCTCTGTAAATATGCACTGTATCTTTTGCTGCAAATCCTCAGCCCTACACACTTGGGACAAGCAACTGCCTAGTGGCAAATAGCTCAGAGAAACAGCACTGAGGAACTGCATCTGGTAATTGCTCCAAACTCATTGTTACCCACTTGATTTAGTACAGTCATGGCCAAATCTTCCATCTGTCTCTGCCCTCCAACAATGATTTCAGGACACTTGGAGCTGAAACAAAACTGTGGGTTTTTTCTTTTTTTTTTTTTTTTCTGGTTGGTGTCTGGGCTCTCACTGTCACAGTCCTTGATTAAATGACAGGTTTTTGTTTTCATTGTCTTACCTTCTTTTCCCATTCAGTTCTTGACAGCCTTCTCTCTCAGCTGAATACTGTTATCACTTCTTTATTCTAATCCTCTCCCTAGCTGCCTATATTATCACCCCTCTGTTTCAGAACTTGGATACTTACCCTTTAATCCATTAATTGGCTTTTTACCCTCAGATCCCTTTGCCTCCTCTGAGTGCAACCTGACTCTCCCAACCACCACACACCCACATTGTTCTCTGTCCATCCCTCCCTTGCACCTCCTGGCTCTCACTAGATTTTGGTGCTAGAGTCTCTTCTTTCCAGATAATCTTGTGCTTTATTTCTTTTCACAAAGGACGGCTCTCTAGTTCAATATCACTTTCAGTGTTGCTTCTGTTTCCTCCCTGTGTTTACGTATTGCCTTTCTACATTGCATCTTAACAAGGATAGATATATATAACAGGAATAATCTCTGCAGCAGATACCCATGTTGCCCCCAGAAGAGGTCCATTTCCTTATCAAGGTTCAATGTGTTGGGAAACTTAATAAAATATGGGTTGCTGCACAGCAAACATATTCACAGAAACGAGATTATCTTTTGATTGCATCAGGTTTCTGTTGCTGTTTACATGCAGTGGAAGTGTACATTTCTTAACTTTTTTTAAATCGTGTACCTCTTTTGTGTATTAAAAAGTAATACTTTATCTAGTGCCATTGTTTAGTCCAGGAATAATATTGCTTTATTTTTTAAAAAATCTTTCCTGCTTTGATTTTTTTTCCCTTAGTCAACATTTGAAAATATAGACAATACTGCAAAGAGGCATGTTCATCTTTTTGTTTTGTTCTCTCTGATGTTTTCTTCATATAGTGTGTATAAATACATACATTTGATATTTAACAAAATAGAGAAAATTATCCTGGTGCTAATGTACACAAAGCTATTACACCCAGTCATGGTTAATAGCACTAAATGGATTTAGAGTGAGGAGTCTAGACTGCAATCCTGTCAGCATCTGCCCCTTCCTTAGTAATTTATTTGGGTTTTGCACCTGCAGGTGCTGAACTGGGACTGAATTCATACAGAATTTTTTTATTTGTATAACGGGCACTGAAACAGTAACATTTAAGAAGAGCACTAAATAAAAGTGACTGTGTTATCATTAACTTTCCCTTCTTTGTTGTCAATATTAAAACACTAGAATCCTGATTATCCAGGCTCTTCCCAAGAGGATCTCCTTCTCTAATTAACTCCCTAATCTATTGGCACCCTGATTATTAGATGTATCTTGTGCTGCCTGGTGCATTTTAGTGTTAGAAAGCTTTCATAAAATATTTCAGGTTTAGCTAATTCATTAGCACAGGGGACCTTTAATATTATGTACAAACATAGTGATGGTCCTTTCCTTTCCTCCATGCTCTGGAGCATTGACGCTTCTCTGAAAGGGCAGTAGATATGCAAAGGCTATGACAACAGCAAAACTGGAAAAGTAATTGTGCAGAGGTGAGAAGCAGTCCCCTATTTGCCGTCCTCTCTGGTCTTATGTTCCATGCATGTAATAAGTTGTGGCTGGAAATTACCTTTTCCTGCAGCCTTAAGGATATGCATGTGTACCTGCAGGTATCTCTGAAAGTGAAAAACTCTAACCCATTGTACCATGCAGCCATGGCAATAGAAGTTTCGTTACAACTCGTAGAACAAAAAGGTTTTCCTTCAGAGCCTTGTATATTCCGGCTTTTTGTGTGAGACAGAGATGTTTGTCTCCAGTTCTTCCATCTCTAATAAAGGAAAAATAAATTACCCTTCTCTCATAATTTTTTTTCAAAATCATAATGCACCTAACTCAGGAGATCAAATCAGCATACCCAGGCAGAGTTTTTCCTTCTTTTCACTTGGAAGAACTCAAATCCTGTGGGAAACAAAATCAGTTAAAAAAAATTTGTGTAAAAAATCTTGCATCTAAGTCTTGGCTGTAGACATGGTAAGTCTTGAGCTTACCCATTGTTTATCTCAGTAATATTTTAATTTTGTTAAATGGCAGACCCCTTATTCTTTGTGGTGTTGGCTTTTGGTTTTCTTTTTGTGTTTGTTTTCAGTTTGTTTGTTTGTTTGGATTTTTCCCCTCTCCAAATATTTTTGGTATTGGTCTAGTCTCTTCTTTGTTTCATTCCATGGAGTATCAGCACTTGCAGTTCTCTTATAATGGGATGTTTTTAGTTGTACAACTTGAAGTCTGTCATCAATACATAATCTTGTAAAGACCTATGATGTGCCTCTTGTCCTACACCTACCAATGTCCCATGGTGTGGTAGCTTTCAAGCAGATGAACATCAGCATGGAGACTCTTTTCAACGTGTTCGGCCTGGATCTTTCATTCATGTGTGTGCAGTTCATCGATGGATGTGGTGGCCTTTGTGTGGTCTGTGAAGTCTGGACTTTGTATGCATGGAGCCTTGCACCAGTCCTGCTCATGTGTGAAGATAAAGGCATGGAATGTGTTTTCATATATCTGTCTCCAGAATCTCCCCCAGTATTGACAGCAGTCCATGCATTTTTAAATCAGAAGGCAGAGCACCCTAAAAACTATGTACCAATCATGAAGTACAAAAGATCCAGCAAAGGAGAGAAGGGTAAGAGAGATCATAGAAGTAAATATGTGCTGTAGGAAACCTTTATCCACTGTGTGCAATATTTCGATTCAATTCGTAGTAACCTTAATTTACCATTGGGGATGCTAAAAAGCTTTTTAAAGACACAAGTGTTTTTCATGAAGTGAATTGATAATCTTTGAAATATATAACCTCCCCCTCCCACACACCTCTAGCTGCTGTCTATAACAGCTTATATAATTCAAGACTGATTTTTCACTTAGTTCTTCATACTACTATTTATTTCTTATTAATTCTTTCCTTCTTTTATAACTATGTCTGAATTTCATGGAATTCTAATAAAACACAGTAATGCTAATGCTAAGGGTAATTTTTAAAAGGTGCTTCAAAAATATAGATGTTTAATATGCAGCTGCTCTTTTAAGGGGCAAAAGGTTTCTTTCTGCCACTTCTTTCATATTCTGTATTAAAAATCTCTTCTTTTTCCCTCAGCTGTCAATATTTAAGGAAGTACCCTTTCATGTTTTCTATAATCCTGTTAAAAATAGTAGGCATCTTCTGTATCTGTGGCTAGACATACAGCACTATGGAAAATAATCTAAACACTCAAGGTTTGTTTGCAGATTTGCTCTAATGAAAAAGGTTCAAGATATATAATGAGACAACCCCTCTGATACAGTTAATCAGTATCCACACAAGTTGATCCCTTGAATGCATTACGTGATTCATAAGAAATTGCTTAGTACATAAGAAATTAAGATTGAATAATATTTGCTGATGTCTTATTTTTCAGCTAAGAAATCTAACACTTTTAAGGATGAAGAGCAGTAAGGGGTCTTCACTTATGTTCCTCTGCTCTCTGCAAAATAGGATAGTTTAAGACACAGCTATTGCGAAAGCATTTCTGATTGCCGAGTAGAAAGGATTCTTTCATTCAGTTGAACATCAGAGGAGTATGACACCGTGCAAATTGTAATAATATTTTTATTCTAAAATGTGTTTAATAGATCACACTTTTACAGTCATAGCTTAGAATTAATTACTATGTCCAGTCTCAAAACAGGTCTATGGTAATAATGGTCTCGTTGTCTTCCCTATGTCTAAACTGTCAGGGTAGGGATTTTTAGAGGTGCCTAATGACTATATAAACACAAATCCTGTTAGCCTCTCCATTGTGCTGGTGAGCAGTTATGTGCTTTAGAAATCAGCTGTTCTTCAATCCAAGTCCTGTTTCATTTTACATAGGAATAGTTGGTGAAGGAAAGGAAAGAAAGGAGACCTCGTTCTCAAGAGTACTTGCAGAGCAGTGGGTCAGGACAGCTAGCTAATGGGGATAAAAGGTGCTCACACCTGCAGGGAATAGCATAGGAAAATCCTTTTTCATGGGGAATGGGTGTTCTATCATACAAAATGTGTTGTCTCCAGTACCTATCCTGGCTGGGTGGCTGTGGTAAGAGTGTTCAGCCAGATATCATTGCATTGCTTCATCACTGTAGCAAATTTCTAAAGCAGACATTGCCATGATAAAATGGGGATGTGGGGGGAGGGCATTGATACGTTTGGTTTTCTGAAGGAATGAAGTTTGGAAAAGGAAGAGTTAAAGTTACTGCTGCTGTAATATACATACCAGGCTCTTTCGGTCTTTTAAATCTTCACAGCTCTCTTACAACAAGTTCTCTTCATGTCTAGAAAATGCAAATCTCTGGGCTCCTAAGAGCAACTGAATAGGGATATGTATTTCATCTTAAAACAAAGAGCAAGGGGGGGGGGAAGGGAAAAGTTATTCAAAGGATTTTGGAAACAGGTGTTCTAAATCAACATTAATTGGATTTCAGTTAATTATTCCTTATACTTTAGGGATTATAGAAAAGGAATATAGGGGAAAAAAGCAAGAAAAACTTCTCTGACACACTAATTGCTCTAATATTATTTAAGCTAAGCAGGCTCTCATTCCTTTCACACCCAGCCCAAATAAATTGGCCTCCAGATGACTGTTACAGAGGCTAGGGAATAAGAATGATGTGAAAAAGCAAGATGCAGTCTTTGAAAGCCACCTTTACTAGGGAGGGTGGTTACAAATTTAGTCTATTATGTATACTATCCTGTAATTAGTAAGATAAAGGCAGCTGCTAAAAAGCTGGTATAACTTGACTTCAGACACCCCATTTCTGGTATGAAGATTATGTGATTCTCCTGATACTTTACCCCTTACGGTGTATGATCTATGCACATAGTTTAGAAGGTTTCTCTAGGACTGACGGGGAAAGGCTGGGTTGAAGATGGGACATTATTATGGATTTTATTTTGGCTTTTGGATTTCTGTTTTAATGTGTATAGGAATGAGTCCACTTTTTGCCCAGCATTGGAGCTGGTATAATGTTTGACATGAAAAATTGCACATGGAGTTTTTGTTCACCTCTGAGAACCAACTGATTCCAAATTTTAAAAGAAGTGGGAAAGAGGGTGAGTGAGACAAGATAAAATGAGATTTTAAAAATTACTATAAATTAGAGTAGTCTAAAGAAATAATTCTTTAAATTGAACTGAAGGTAAGTTGAGGTGGTTTTTTAATTTTTATTTGGGTTTAAACTTTAACTTTCTGCAAATTTTTGGCTGATCACTCTTAGTTTTAAGTTGATGAAAGTGAGATCAGGTGTCACACTTGCTAGTCTCACTGTCCAGCCTGACAGAAGTAAGTGATGTTTGTGATAAACGTAACAGATTTTCAAAGTTCTTTTTAAACTTTGTTATGATACATTAATCAGAGCTTCTAGTAACAACCGAGATAATGTTTAACATGGCTTTTTTTTGCCTTAACAATATATCTTTGAAGAACTCTCTGCCCCATATGTTTGAAGTATACATGAAACATGTCACTTTTGAACAGGAGATATTGTCAGGTTATATGTGAAATTATTTACACAGCAACTTTTAAAAGATTTCAGAAAGCCTAATGAAACTTGCCTGGGGGCAGTTAGAATTTGCATTCCAGCCTCCTGCATATGTGATAAGTTGCTAAGCATCTCAGTTAAAAATGTGTAAGGGCACTTCCCCGTTCAGTAGTTCTTATCTATAACTGAGGTATGTTACTAAGGAGATATACTGATGCCCACTACATGTGTCAGCATATTTACCATCCCTACAAACAGACATGAACATAATTACATGACAGTCACTTATGTACTTGGCTTCTATACATATTTGCATAAGGTCCTAACAGATCTGAGATTTTTAAGGAACTTATGAAAATATTATTCTTAAATTAAACTGATCTGTTATAACCCAAATTTTCACCACACCTGCATGAAATTTGTAAGAACAGATACTTTTGTTGCTGCTATGAAAGCACAGCAGAAAACAATCGTGAAAAGAGACACTTAATGTGCTGGTATATTTCAAAGAATTGGCCAAATATGTGTCTGTATTGTTCTAGCTGCTCGTACTTATCTCCTTAACTCACAGCATTTAGATGGCATTTCTCATATTATGCAGATGATGGTACTGCATTCTGTAGGAAGGAAGTATTTCTCTGTCAAATGTCACTACTTGTAACTGATAATGAAGTGCAAAAGAAATATCTTTACAGTTTTGTTCAATAACTTTAAAAGACAATACTAAACATATGAAGATAAATTATGAAAATGTGTGTAATTTATATATGCATGAGTATTTAATCCGTACTTACCGAAATGTGGCAGTTCATAGTTTTTCTCTTTGTCATCAGTGCTTTTTTTTTTGTAAACCTATTGCATACAAGCTTCACTCTTGCTTGTACAGAATATGCTTTTACTTTACAAGTGAAGGTGCAAATTTTCTTTCTCATTAAAAAAAAAAAAAAAAAAAAATCAAAAAACTAAAATTCTGTTTCAGTCTTTTTTTCTTTCCCAAATCAGTTCTGTCATTATCAGGTTGCAGGAAAATATTTCTCAAATTAAGTATGTAATTCATAGCCCAGATGTGTTTTTTGCTCTTTTGCACTTATACAGTATCTCAGCACTAGTGTCATTTTAATGATCAGACTGCTCTAGGATTTTTTTTTCCTACCTCACTTTTTGCCTTTGCTCCCCCTTCTGACCTTTGCTAAAATCTTCACCAGGGTGTATAGGTGATAATTGACTGCTTTTTAAAAGACATTTTTTGTATCAGCTGAGTGCTGCTTTTTTGAGATGTGAACACATTTTGTGGACAGACTCAAAGCCTGGTTGTGCTCAGTCATATGTGCAAAAAACCACATTGTTAGTCGCCTGTAATCCCTAGCCCATAGTGATTGTCTCTGGTTTATATGTGGGAAGAGATGTGCTTATTTAATCACAGAACAGATACAGGGCCTAAGGGCCTGACCCAAAGCCCATTGAAATCAGTTGGAATCCTAATGTAGGTTTTAATGGCCCTACATGTTTAGATAAGACATCTGACTCATTTTTTATGAAAACTAAAGAAACAAACAAAAAGCAACTTATTTTTTCTTTCCTCATTCCTTTCCCATTTTCCTCATGAGGAATATCTTGTCCCTGTACTCTAAATACAGTGTAAACAATATAAAGATCCTCACCTGACAACTATTCTGTTAAGAAAGTGTTATAATAGAAAGCTGGAACATGGCTTTATGGTACTGGGGTGGCTGTGGTACCTTTTTGCACTACAAACATTTTCTGATAATACTTTGCACAAAAATGTTGATGTGTTTGCACAGAAAAACAGTTTGTATATAGTATGGACTTAGGTCTACATGGTAAAAATATCTGTGTAGTCAGTGTAGTCTATTTGTGAAATATAGCAGGGGAAAATATTTATGAGCACCACAGGACATGAAGCTCAAAGTGCAGTCATTTCTAAATGAAAATTATGTGACAGTTCATCAGTATTTAATGCTAACATTGCTTGATCTAGATATAAAGAATTTAGCAGCCATTTATCATAACATACAGTACTGTTAATTTCCTGATTTGCTTAGAATACAGTGATGTTTTAATCTCAACAGGAGCCACAGGTCTAATTTTAGCTATTTAATGAAAGGAAAATCCAGTGAGAGACAGATTTTTCACATGGCTATTAGAAGCCTACTCCCACAATTTGAATTGGTTGGTCTTTTTAATGCCTGCTCCCAGAAGCCACTGCTTGGTCCCTGCGCCAGATGCAGGTGTTCCCTTGTGCTGTCAGCCAGGAATGATTAATGAGGATTTGCCCCTACTGAAAGCAGTCTTTGGAGCACTGTTCAGGGCATCTGTGGAACTGTCGGGGGAGACAAGGACACAAGTGAACAACCAATTATTTGGCCATCACTGAGGCAGCATGAAAAAGACATCAAATTGGACAGAGGAGCAAAGCTTTTGTTTCATGATCATATTTTTAGGTGTTACTAGTAACAGAGGAATTCTACCTGTTTTGGTTTTCCCTTTTTTTCCCTTTTTTCTCCCCCTCCTTTTTTTTTCAGGGCAGAGGGGAAAGACTCAAGCACTGCTTTAAAGCTAGGATAGGATGTGCAAAAGAAACAGAGGCAGCAAACTGATCACAGTCCTTTAAAAGTGTAAAGGGGAGAAAAACACACAGAACTGATTTCTTGGCGGTTGCACTGTGTGTATAAAGATACACCATTTTGTTCGGATAACATTTGAGAACGAGGGTTAAGAATTCTTTGAGGAGGAGGTTTTCTCATGCAGGGATCTTCTTAATTGCTGACCAAATACAACAGTTCAGGAGCCAGGGCTTTATCATGTGGTAGTTCAGGGAAGTGTCACATTAGGATTCTGAAAAAGAAAATATGAGGGAGCAAAATCAGAAAATATTTGCAAGATTGGATTCAACATTCAGCCTGCATCCCTCTTTCTGTTTCAAAGAAAGCATGCTTAGGTGCAGAAGAGTAAGGGGGAAAAACAAGAACAGAACTAAAAGCACTCTGCCTAGGCTTAGACTTCTGCATTTTTATATTTACCAAGAGTTGTGATTATAAATACTAATTTTAAACCTGAGGGAAAGGATTTTATTTTCAGAGCAATCCAATTACAGAGTGGATTGTTTGTAAAATACATTATGTGCTCCATCCTGTCAAGCCTCTTTTTACCACAACATTAAGAATAAAAAAGTTAATTATACTGCTTAATTCTAATGAGGAATACAATGTTTTATAGACTAATAATAAATATAAAAAAAAATTCTACTAAGCATTGTAATTAATATTTACAGTGGCTAATTCCCTAACCTCAGAAGTTCCTCTGTCCCCATACATTCAAGAAAAAAGTTTGGATCCTGAAACAATTACAGATCATAATTCCAAACTACTCCTTAATGAAGGAGAAATCTATATTTCTAAATTAACAGTTTAGTTATATTTGAGTACCTGGGTTTAGGTTTGTTGTTTGGGCTTTTTTTCAAATTTATTTATTATTTATTCTTTAATGACTGTAATTTATCAAGGAGGACTCATGGCATCCTCAAAATTATGTGAATGTCCATACATAAAGGTCTGTTTCCTTGTCCCAGCTGTTTTGTGTGAACTTTTAGTAAGCAAAACTTTTTTTGCCTGCTTCACGTTTAGAATGAGTTGCTGCAGGTAAAAATTTGACTTACGATATTCAGATTTTCAGAACTTGTCATCTCGGTGTCAAGTGCCTGGATCTGAAACATGAACAATCAACTACTTTTTCTATTTACTATAGGATAATAATTTTGCTAGAAAATAAAAGTTTAAAATAATAACTTAAAAATAGTGCTTAATAACCACTTAAAGAAAGAAAAATAATTATACAGGACACATGTAAATGGAGCCTTAGTATTTAAAGAATGTCACATATTTCTTTATACCACCCAAGTGAAAGTCTTGGTCAGAAGGGAATCACCAAACAAACCACAAACCTAAAAATCTTCAGGATATTCCAGCATTTCTGATAATTGCACAAATTGTACTCTGGAATTTTACATTAGGAGTAGCGTCAATACTGGCCCTTGAACTGCAGAGCTGCAGGTCTGTCCTTTTGCAGTGGTACAGCCACCTCTTACTCTCTGCATAGAATTCTGATGTTTGAAACTGAGTATTGTCCCCTCTTACCTTTGGTATATGTGCTAGAACTTGAAATGACTTTATTAGAAGTTATAATATCAGTGTACAGACACACTCAACTCTATTTCCTTCTTGTAAGAAAGCAACAATGGCAACAACAACATGCCCCTGTGCCTGACATTGCTCAATGGAAGAACAGTGTCTTAAGCTCCTCCTGGGCATGATGGTAGTGATGCTGGTGAGGAAGGAAAATATTTCCAGGAACTGAAGGAACATTTATAGCATCTCTAAGGAGGATATTTCCCTGTGACTGTCAAAGTGCTGAACTGAGTTTCTTAATCCTAAATAAATAAATAGAAAGGAAACTTTCTGCTTCTGCAGACTGTGCTGAAGACCGCACCTTTTCCTGCCAGGTATGGACTTTGTCACAGGTATTCAAGGGTTATTTCTCACTCTGTTGGATTACTTCAGACTCTTTTACTTGGAATTGTCAGCTGGACAGCATAGAAACATCAGATGTTAAAGCTTGATGAAATTTCTAGGTAATATAAAGCAGAGCTCAGCCTGTTATTTAGATGTGCCAGCAGTCTGCAGCATCAGAATGTCTCCAAGGATGTGGTTGTTCTCTCCAAATCTCTCAGTGGGTGAGCACCTTTGGGATGAGGCCCCTGTGAGCCCCCATGGGAGGTCCCATGGGAGAAAGATCAGGACAATACTTTAAAGAGAGGACTGAATTCTTTCAGTGGAGGTTCTTTGGCCTTAAAATAGGGGTAGGATTTGACAGCTAGTGCACATAATGGGAACACTTTTTACATACCATTTCCTCTAGTACAGTGACGTCGCTTCCATCCATTACATTCCTCTGCAATCCGCATGCTTTTCAAAAATAATTATGTTTCTACCAGTGCTAGTGCTTAGGTTCATACATGTTGTATTATGATATTTTTCCTGTAAATTCTTATGTATGTATTTTCATGATACTTCAATAAAAACATGAGCATTTAAATTCAAAACAAACCAAAAACAAATGGGCAAGAACATATGGGAAGGGATAAACCCATTAACATCTTTATTATGAGTGTTTTTTGCAAAAAACATCAGCTTTGATATAGCTTTATGAAGTAAATCCACTGCAGATTTATTTTACAAAACTATAAAAAAATTCTGAAGCTGTCACTTACATTTTTACAATGATCTCTAATACTCTGTAAACTGCATAAGACTATGAAGTAGTGGATTAGTATGAGGTTAGTACCTCTGAGATTACTTTTTTCCATATTCTTATGAATCTTTGCAATTCTTTTGATAAAAAAGTGTTTCTTTGTAAATAGTATGGCTACTGTAATAAATCTTTAGGGAAAGAAACAGAAAAAGAATTAAAGCTCAAATAAATAGCTTTTAACATGTAATATTTAACTTTTATTTCTTGCTGGAAGGAATGACGATTGTTAGAATCATGCTATGATTATGGGTGAGCATTTATTTATTTTATTTTTTCTAAGTAAAATCTAACAGCAACAAGCTCAAGAATTGAGGAATTGTCAGGAGTTTTCTTTTACAGAACTTTTGACCATCAGGATTTCTCCCTTTGTCCCTTGTCCTCCCAGTATAACACAGCCTGATGATTCTGGTCACTACAGCCAGTGTGTCTCTGCTGGTGGTGACGGTGATGAAACTCCTAAGACTTTTGTGACTCTGTTATTGCCTCCAGGCTTGAAATGATGGGAGGCTGCAGACAACTGGGGCAACATCATTAGAATCTCATCAAAACTGGTTGTTAATGAACCATTTGATAAAGCAGAAGGAATTCTCTCTGCTGCTTGTGCTAACAACAACAACAAAAAAAAGGGCAAGGGTAAAGGTTGTGGATGTAGAAATACCCCCCCTTGCAGGAGCAGCATGAGTCAGCTGCAGTTTGTTTTTTTATCATGCACGTGCCCTGGTATAGGGATAGGCAGAGTGGGCAGGGATTTTGCAGATGACATTTCTGTATTGATTTTATAAAATAATGCTGTACATGCTTGGGTTGGGCTGCAAAATTTGCAGTGTGAACTACTAAAGCTCTGGCTCTTTAGCAACAGAGCCAAAGCTTTAGTAGTGAGAGAAAGCTCCTTGTGAGGGGCTGAAATAGACTTCAGTTCCTGTACCCTCGATAACTGACTTTGCTAGCTCTGGGATTTCAGCAAAAATAGCAAGTTTGGTAAGTTTTTGCTCACACATAGACATGTATTTACTTATAAATTTATTTTTTTTTCCAGAAAATCCAGCTTATATCCGTAGAAAACTAGCTACAGATTTTATAAACACTATGGGTTTAATCAGCTTTTATTTTTCTTCTGTACTTAAGAGCAGGTCACACTTAGGACTGATGTGTGAGGCCAAAGGGCTTTTCTTTTCCTGTAGCCCCCAGTCTGTTTTTTCATCAGCATAATTTCTCACCATTTCTGTATTTGAGTTTCTTCTTTCTAGTCCCTCACTTCATGCAGTTTTTTTTTAATATTTAATACCATCTTGTACACATTATTCTTTTCCTTCTTCCTCTCTCCCTCTGCTCATATCCTTAATTCACACATTCCCTTGGCATCCTATTTCAGTCCATACACTTTTCCCTGTATCTTTTCCACACCTTTGGTCTTCTTCCATTCATGCTACATGTGGGAAAATAAAGTTCTCTGCACCTAAGGAATCAGTTCTTCACTAATGATGGTGAAGTTTCAGCGTGTATATTCACATGCTGGAAATAACAACATGATGAAGTGTCACTGACTCTTTTCCTAGGGAGAGGATCTTTAAATTAAGCGGCTTTCCTAAATGTTCTTTGTAATGTAAAATGATTTAGCTTCAAATTACTCAGTATCTGAATATGAATTAGGCAAAATATTTGTCAGTATTTGGATGGATTATGAAGCCTCCCTTTATACATTTTAATTGTTAGCATTTTCTCTGGATTTCTGTGAATTGTCAAGCTTTACAATTTGTGTGTATTTACTTCAGTATTAAGTTCTTGACTGCTTCGACTTATTTTATTGTCCTTCACGGTGTTATGTTAATGGTAAGTATAGCAACACCGGTTGTATATATTTGTTTGAATGAATGCTACCCATCATATGATCCTTACGTAAACCTCATTTTAGCATACTTTCGGAAGCTTTAAAAATGCAGATGATGCTCCAAATTCATATTAGAAGTAAAAAACAGATTATCGGAGTATTTTGGTTAAATAAGAAAATGTAATCCTTTACTGGAAAGTGAGAAATAGCATCTGCACTGGAATGTAAATGGTTAGAAGAAGTGGAGTCTGTAAGAATTCACAGAAAAAAAATAGTACAGAAAGAGTATATCTTATCAACTACCAGAGCCTAGCATTTTATAAACCATAATCTTGATGGCAGATCTTGAATATTAATGAACTTATGATTGTAAGAATACCAGTATAAAAAAATACTTGAAATAATAATTTCTGAGGTTGGTATTGCCCCATTCCACCTAGCAGCCAATAGGAAGTCAAAGGACATTTTAAGAAAAGTTCATTAAAATCGATTGCATTTGAAAAGACTGTCTACATTTCAGGGGTTGCTTCAGATTTTTCCCCTATGGATACAGATTATCTTTGTTTTCAGAATTGCTGAAGCCAGAAATATGGTCTGTAAGTTTGAGTGAACTTTCTTCACCTAATTTCAAATCTGCTTGAACTTAGTGGCTTTGTATATTTGATTTAAGTTTCTTGGAGTTTGCATTCAATAAAGGAGGAGAGTATAGGTGAAGGAAGAAGAGATAGAAAATCCGGTGCAGAAATATCAAGGAAAAAGACAGCTTGATATACATGCCACATGTGAATTGCTTGCTTCTCTTTTATTATCTTCTGTGTTTTGCAGCATAGAAGCTTTCTGGGAGAAAAAAAAAAATAAATCAAGTAGCCATTTTTGGCTTTAATGTGATCATTCACAATCTGTTTTTTCCTTCATCAAGCTTCAGCCTTAGCAGACAACTAGATATTATGATTTATTTGTGTCCAGCTTTGCAAGATATTCTTCCAAAAGTGAATCATGGCATGCCAGAAGACACAAGAAATGTAGTGATTTGTGTTGTTCTTATCTTATTGTCTACTAGAAAGTCTGTCCGTCCCTGGTTTTAACCACCTCCACTTAGTGGTCAGGCTGATTCAACCTGCCAGCCAGATGATCTAGTTCAGTGTCCACTGCTGTTATTACAGACTGGAGGTCAAATCTTTTATCTATTTTCTCCAAACTCAGTGGGACACAGTTTCTTGCTGGGAGTCTTCGGAAGAAGGTGATAAATCTTATTGCTAATATCCCAGGAGGTAGTAACATATCTTCCTACAGGCATATCTTCAGAATTTTTCCAGGCTCTGTGAACATAAAAAGAAACTTTTGAAAATCCCGTGGTTTTGTTTTATTTTTATATCTGTCATACAAATATCTCCGCTTACATAAAGCCTGATTCTGAATTGTCAACACAGTCTCCAAGATTTTGACTTCATTTTCATGTCCATGAACAGGAATATGATTGAATCCCACTAACAATTTTATGAGTACCTGTATGTACAGGTAGTCTTTTGCAGCATAACCAGTTTGCATTGCTTGTAATAGTTTGGATATATGCCAGAACTCCCTAAAATACACTGCACATGGGTTTAGGGAATGGTGCACTACAGAGAACTTGTTTTGCCTAACAATAATTCCTGGATGGTGAAGAGCAGCAATTTTCTACCTAAGATCTAAATAGATGGACACAGACAGAGAATTGTGGTCATTGACTCTATGTCCACATGTAGGCCTCTGGGGTCCAGAGGAGGCCACAAAACACCACTCCTAGGAAGACAGGCTGAGAGAGCTGGAGTTGTTCAGTCTGGAGAAGAGAAAGTTCGAGCAAGACCTCATTACGACCTTTCAGTACTTAAAGAGACCTTATAAAAAAGAGGCAGAGTGACTTTTTACGCAGGCAGAACATGATAGGACAAGGGGGAACACTTTCAAACTGAAATAGGAGAGATTTAGGTTAGATGTTAGGAATAAATTCTTTGCTCAGAGGGTTGTGAGGCACTGGAACAGGTTACCCAGAGAAGTTGTGGATGCCCCATTCCTGGAAGTGTTCAAGGCCATGTTGGATAGGGCTTGAACATGTTGTGTTCAAGGCCATGTTGGATAGAGCAACCTGATCTAGTGGCTGGCATCCCTGCCCATAGCAGGGGTTTTGGCAGTAGATGATCTTTAAGGTCTCATCCAATCTAAACCATTCTATGATTCTATGACTTGAAGATCTGTGGAAAACAGTACATGACTTCTGAGTTGGTTGCAAAAGGGGACTAGAAAGAAGTTTTTATGTTACACCACCTTTTATGTGATATTTGGCATTTATGGGTCTAAACCAATAAAGCCACTTATATACAACTGTAAAATGGCTTATGCTTTGCTTTGTCTCTAAGCATTAATTTAAGACCCAAGGTTCGCATTGCCTAGAGCCTTTGTGGGTACTGTGAAAACCTGCTTCATTTTTTTCTGTTATTGAGCTGACAGCCAGATTAAATGTTGATTCTAAAGTTCTTTCCCTCTCCCTGCTACTGCACTTTATGCATCCTAGCCAAATGAAATTGCTTGGTTTTATAATACAGGTAAGTTTGTAGCATAATTTATTATAATATATTCATACTGTATAAAAAAATAAAAATCTTGTAAATTTATTATAATAAAAATGCATTGCAAGAGTAAAGGTATTTTAAATGAACAGACTAATTGTGAAATTGTCATAGTATTAGAAACCTCAGGGTCCCCTTACAGGCCACAGCTGGGCTAGTCTGCCCACATAATTCTTACTGTACTGTGCAGACCAGCCAGCTATGGTTTGTACTGTCTAATTAACTGCATTTAATTGTAGTTGTTTTAGCAATCCTCACCTTTTGTTTTTCTGACACTGGTTATTGTGCAGTCAATACTGAGGGTCATTCCTCAGTTGTCTATTTCTTTTTTTTTTTGCCAAAAGTGTCATGTCTCTTGTAAGTCTCTCTAACTGTCTGAAAGTGTCTCCTTCTCATTCTTCCCACAGACACACCTCTTGCACTGGTTGCATTTTCCCTTTCCAGAGTCTCCCCTGCTTCCACCAACACTACAAGAGGAGTAGTTCAGTACCAGTTCAAGAATTCTCTTCCACCACTCTGTCCACATTTGATAATCAATTATGGCTCTTTCACGTCAACTGCAAGATCCTTGGAATATCTTTCGAAGAAAGAAGGAAGAAGCAGCGAGCTGGGGTTGCTATCATAATTCTTTTAGCTCAGACTGGGGGATAGGCACTGAGTTTGGCTGTAATCCCTGAAATGGAGGAACTTTTTAATGCTTTTTCTCTTGGCAAAGGATTAGTTGATGACATATACTTTCCAAATATAAGAAGGTAGCTCAGACTCCATTTCTCCTTCAATGGGGAACCAGCCTGCTGGGTGGACAACAAGCAACACAGCTCAGCTGTTGCTGCTCTAGCTGCCACATTTCTTGAACTGAGTCCAGAAAGATTTTTTTCTCTCAACTCTGTTCCATAATTGAAAAGCAAAAACCAAATTGTCTATCTGTCCTTCTTTTCTATAACTTTCTAAAGGAGTCTGGAGTGGAGTCTGGAGAACACCTACTGTACTGTATCCCAAACAGCAATTAGCTCTGAGAAAGAACTATACCCATGAAGTACACATTTTAGAGCATCAAGGAATACAAATGCTTTTTTTCTGAATTATTCTTTATGATGATGTAATCGCTTAATTTTGAATTTGCCTTAGCACAAGCTGAGAAACTGAGTAGAATGCTGTACTGTGCATTGATTTTCTTCTATGAATTCCTGCTGAGACAAATATTAGAACATATTTAATACAAATACTCATTTATTCAATGTGTGTGTTCATATAAATGTTGAAAAACAAGTGTTCTCAAACTTCTATATTATGGACTAAAAAGGACTTGAAAGGATGCTTTGTGGAATATATTCTCTTTTTTTCTCCATCAAACAAATGAATTTGCTCTAATTATTATTTTTTTAAATTGAGTTGGTAGTGGTATGTTATGATTTTAAAGCTGACTTTCTGACAATGGGACTGGAGGACAAAGGGTAATTCAAAGCTTGGGTACATTTTACCTGAGTTAGTTTAGAGTAAGAAAGGAGAAATGTCCCAGCTCTGTTCCAGACAGATTTTGTGACGTTACTCAAACTGCTTAAATTCTCTTAGTGAAACCCTACCCCCACTAAAGTCAAGAGGATCTTTGCCATTTATTTGAATGGGGCAAAGATATCACATTGGAATTCTGAATTGTTAATAAGAATAGGATAACATGTATCTAACTCTCACAGCTCTTGTGAAACTAATTAATCAGCAGAGTACTTTGGGATCCTCAGAAGTATAATAGAAGCTGCAAGTACTATTATTTATTTGTCATGTAATTGGAAACCAGCAAGGTAAAAAGTCATTGATAAAAATCCATATCACAAGGTCATTTCTTTCAATGTTGCAAATATCTTCAATCAAGAGCTTTGTAACTGATGAAAAGTACAACCTAATCACAACATTATCAAGTCAATTTAATTGGTGCTCTGGCAGCACATGAGATCATAATGAAGTCATTTTTGCTAGTTACAGGCTTAAAAATATTTTTATAGTACCCTTCATCCTAGTGGAAACTTTAAAGGCTTTACAGATGGGATTAAGATTTTCTGCCTCTATTATACAACTGCATTTCTGTGGTGGATACCAGCTGTTTAAATAGTGTCTAAAAAAACTACTGGTAAGCATGATGTTACTGTGTTTATACTTATCCTTTATACCTATTACATAGTTTGTACCTTTAAAATTAATGTTCAGATACATCAAAGTAAAGAGGTAGCACTTTTGGATTAGAAGGGTTCTGATTTTTTTTCAAGGTCGAACACAGGTAGTTGTCATTGTTGCTGAACCATAGTTTTTATAAAATACCCCCTGTCTGTGAGAATCCCATTTTTTGCCAACGGAAAGGTCTGAATGTTTTTTGCACAATACCCTTTTCACTTTGTCAGAAACGTAAAGCCCAAACCCTGATATTGGCTTCACCTGGCATCCCAGGAGAAGGTTTGGAGTAAGAGTGGTTTGGTTTCTATAAGCAATAATGCCCTGTTACATTGAGTGGATTACTTAATTTACTTAATTTAGCTTCTGTATTGCAACAGATGGAAATAATGTCATTTATCTTTTCTTTGCCCCAGCTCTTTCATAGCTGGAGTGACTGATAGCTCGTGTGCCAGTATCAGGGTCCTCCTGCTTCTCATGTCTGTTATCGCTCCCCTTCTTAAGGACCAGGGTGCTGTGGCCACAGGTCCCTGCAGTGAGCTCCTGCCACCAGCCACATGTCACCTGCCATGGCTTGTGGCCATTGAAGAGCAGATTGTGACTTTTAGCTCTCTCTTACCATTTGCTCCTTTAGTAAGCATTTGATTAAAAAGCCCAATTTAAAATACAGCCTTCAGAATAAGTAGCAAATACAAACCAGCCAAAAGGCTTAATGTTGTGACTCAAGAATTGGTAATGTTTGTGAGGAAGAGAGTTTAAAATCAGCACCTTTCCTGCCTAGTTTCTTGTTTCCATCTCCCTCCCTCTGTCCTTCCCTTCTCTGTGGACTCAATCTTTGTCACTGACCAGGCTCCACAGCCTGCTTTTAACAAGGTGTGCCCAAATGTGTCTTGAGTACTGGCAAACTAAAGTTTCTTTTTCTCTCTGATGAAAAGCAAGGAACTGTGGCCTCCTCCCACAGCCCAGGTGTGGCACTGAGCATTGTCTAAGCAAGGCGGCTTCCACTGCAGTTTACTTGGAAAAAGGTGAGAAAGAGTGACTGGCAAAGGAGATAGGCTCCTGTGGGACTTTTGCAGGTGCATACAGGTGTTTTTCTTTATAGGCAAAACCTCATATGTTAAGAGGGAAAAAGTGTTACAAGAACCCTGATGGATAAGGCCAAGGACCATAGGAAGTAAAATAATGAAAGACAGCATTTTCTTCCTTTTTCACTTGTTTAGCACCACAACTACATACTTACCCATACTGAAGTCCATTAGTGCCAATATTTAGTCTTTGAATATCATGAAGAAAATATTACGACCAGTACTTATGAACTTCATCTCAAGGCAATCTGAATGACCTGCATGTGTCTGCAGGGGACTACATCTCCAGTTCTCCCAAAGGCCCCCAACTGCTGTGCTGGGTACCTGCAACTGCTGTGTACACTTTTGACATCTTTCACCTTCTCTAAATTTAGCCTAATTTTAGTCCTAAGCTTATTTAAGGTAGAGCTCATTGTGCCATAATACATATAACATGGAATACAATCAAATGTCACCTAAAGTTTAGGCTTCAGATTTGCAAGTTCTTAATTTCAAATCTCAGTTTAGGCCTCTTAAATGCTTCATTTTGATGACATCCTACCTCAGTGAATTTTGTGATGAGTTCGGGTTTTCTTTTTCCCTCAATCCACCTCACAGGTAACAGGTTTAGCTTGTTAGTATTCTTTCTGGTTAAACCTGCAAAGGAAGTACCAAGTTCATTACAAATTCAGCTTGAGAAGTTAGGGTCCTTGCTGGGTGATCTGGTGGAGATGAGATGTGATGCTGTGCTTGCAAGTGTATTTGAAAATTAACTGGAAAAAAAAATGTTTAAATCTTAGTGGGTGGATAGAACAACTAAGTGTATTTTGTTCCCCCGCATTTTCAGTTATTCAGATGTATTTCTTTTCAAACTTTGTTTGCTGCAGAATATAATTGTAACGGCTCAAAAATCAAAAGTTCAGTTTTCATTAGTCTAGTAGGCACTTGATATTTTTTGTGCACTCTGAAAAGATATGCATAAGAACTGTTAGTATACATATTGCACTTAATTTGCGGCTTAACATGTTCAGCAGTAAACACAGTTCCTTGAGTTTCTGCAGGTTTCTAATCACGGTGGGGTGAGAGGGTGATTTAAGTTGCCTGCCTTGCAAATTTGAGGAAATAGCATGAAAATGTTTTAACAGTACTCATTTTCTCCTGGTCAGTAGCCACAGAACTTTATAGAGGATGGCAATATTAGCCGACAGTCAAGACAATGGTTTGAGAAAAATCCTTTTTATTTCAGACAAAGAGAGGGAAAGAGCATTGTGTAGGGGAGTGAAATTTCAGGGCAGCAGCTCCACTGAGGGCTTGTTAAATCTTTCATTTGGGCCATTCACCTGCTGCTTATAAGCAATGGAAATGGTAGACAGCAGATGTGAAGGCTAGGAGGGGCTATAATGATGTGCAAAACAAGTTGAGTGACTATACAGAATCGAGAGAAGAAGGATTGAGACTTACTCTTTTGTATTTGAAACAACTTCCCTCATCCCATGTTATTATGATCCCAAACACTTCAAAAACTTTCTTTCAAAAACAAATTGGGTAAAAATATGAAAAAATAAAATTAATAAATCAGCACTTCCTGTCTTTTTTTGAGTAAATGAAAAAAAAAAGTGATCTTGAAAATGACAGTTCTTGATCCCTGCAAAGCACTTATTAACATTCACCGAAGCTGGAATATGACCCTCTGGTTATGTTAGGTTTAGAATACATATAATTTCCCTAACGTGGATGATGACAGAAATCTGCTTATTTTGACCACCAGGATGTAGGTTGGCTTTTCCTGCATTTCACCACCCCCAAATGACACACCTTCCTGATGTTGTCTTCCATAGAAATGTTTGTGTTTTAATTTAAATCAGAGAATAAAAGAGTTTGAGATGTGGTAAATTAGGAACAAAGGAAAAGGCTTTGTGCTCTACTGCCTAGAGTGTAACCATTATGGTTGTAGTAATGTGCTGTGAGAAGCCATTGGCATGCTAAAAATACACTACTTTAACAATAATCCATGCATAAAAGAGCCTGAAAGGAGATATGGCATATACCTAATGAATTCTGGACCTTTTCCATGCTTACCACTTTTAGGATTTGAAAATTGCCAACTCTTCTATGTTATAATGTTTAAACTTTAACTAACAAACAAACACAACCCCCCTAAATAAATTCAGCAATAGTAGCAGGAATTGAATGCTGTATGTGCTAAATGGCTTGGGGGTTGGGGGTTTTTTATTTAAAAAAAAAAAAGGAATCAGATTTTATATATATTCAAAACAGATGCATGATTGTAAATATAGGGTAGTTGTAATATTCCAAGCACATATTTGGGGACTTCCTCCCTTTTCCAAATCTCACTCAAGTGGAACATACACTCATTTCTGTAACAAAAATTCTTTCTACTCTATTGGCAAAATGAATAGCATCAACTCAAAATATTTAAAAATTTAGTCACATCCACATCTCGCAGCCTATAAGGAGCTTTCACGCTTTTGGGCTCGCTTTAGATCTTTAATACCCTTTCCTTTTGTGTCAAGGAGCTCACGAGGCGTAAAGAAGCACTGATAAACCCACTTAGATCCCTTCCTGGGCCGTCACCTCTCCCTGCCAAGCGGCTTTAGGTGGTAACTGATCTGTGACAGGCTGCCAGTCAAACAGAGCATTTCTGAAAGCTGACACAAAAGACTGAGCGCCGGAGAAAGGAGAGGGGAAATAAGAAAAGAAACCAAACTGTATCAGCGCCTCTCTGCTCCCCGGCCCCCTCCCGCTCCCAGCCCCCATCCCGCAGCCAGGTTCATGGCAGGGGCATCCCGCAGCCCCGGCGATAGCGATCAGGGCCGCGCCGGGCGGGGCTGCCCCGGCCATAGCGGCCCGAGGCAGAGTGACAGTCGGGCCCGGAGTGACACGGGGATGCTGCCAGCGCCGCCGCTTCCCGTGGGAGCGGGGGGAGAGGAAGACGGGGGGGGCAGCGACCCGAGGGGGAGGAAAAGAGGGAGGGAGGGAGGGAGGGAGAGAAAGAAAGAGGGAGGGAGGGACGAGGCCGCCCGGCGACACCCTGTGGCCGGGCTCCCGGGGCCGCTGGGTAGCGGCCGTGGGACGGTCCGCCTTCCCCCGCCCGCTACCGGTCCCGGCTGTGGAGGGTGACAAACCTCCTCCACCATAAATTATTTTGTGCTGCCGGAATAGTGGCTAGATCTCTTCATCCAGGGGCTTCGGCTTCGAGAGACCTTATAGCACCTTCCAGTGTCTACACGGGAACTGGAGGGAGACTTTTGAGACATCGGAACAGACTGCCCAGAGAAGTTGTGGATACCCCATCCCTGGAAGTGTTCCAGGCGAGGTTGGATGGGGCTTTGAGCGACCTAGTGTAAATGGAAGATGTCCCTGGCCATTTCAGGGATGTTGGAAGTATAAGATGTTTAAGGTCCCCTCCAACCCAAACCATTCTGTGATTCTATGATTCTGTGATTAGAGAAGGACAGTGAGACACAGTAGCAGAGAGATGGGACCCTTGGAAAATGTGCCTTCCCAAACTCGCTGCTCCTGTGTGCTTTTGTACCTCTAGCTACATATGTCTTGCAGTGATATGAGTAAAAAAAAAAAATCTACCAAACAAAACCCCACCTTCTAATGTGGACCTTGAAGTTTTATTGATTATTTTATCAAGGGGAAAATGAAATATTTTTGCAAATGTTACTGGCTTGGTGAAACTTGCTTGAAATGGTTCTGCCAACTCTGTTACAAGAACAACTGAAGGAACTTTGGAAGCCCTTAGCCTCTACCTCTGGAGGAACTCTCGCCAACATTTGTTACTCCTTATCTCTCAGACCATGAGGGCCTGGTGGTTGCAGCAGAAAAGTTGCAGGCTCTGGGTTATTCGTGGGTTTGTTTGCGGGTCTATGATGACCTTCAAAACCAAACAAAATTGAGTCCTGCTTGCCTTGGACTAGTCCCCACAATTTGAATGTGCCAGATCTCAGAGTGCCTTAAGATCATATGCTGGAAGTAACTTTACACTGTCCATCACTCCATTTAGTATCCAGTTTATCATCCAATTTAATAACTCTGTTGAGGGAATCATCTACTATCAAGGAGAAATATTCATTTTTTTCTAGTTTAATATCCTTCAACTTGAACTAAGTTATGCAAACAGGTACTGAGACCAGATTCAACAAAATTTAATTTAATTTATTTTTTTTTAAAATCTAAATTTCTCTTAGTCTATCAATAATGGAGAATTATTCTACTCTCAAGAGGAATTTAGTCCTTCAAGAGGCAAAAAGATTCAGCACACTGAGCCTTAGTTTATGCTGATGCCTTTATACAGTGGGGGATACTCCCACTGACAGCAGTTTTCCAGTGTAGCTCTAGTAGGTAAGAGTGGACGAAGCATTCAACAGCCTCTGCACTGAGTAGAGGGGATATATGAAAAATCCTTTTCAGTTCATCTCACATTCTGAACTGTTCTCTCCAGGTGGTCCCACCAAACCACAATGCCTTTCTTTTTCAAAATTCTGTTATGTGATGGATGGACCTGCTAAAGAGCGGAACACAATCTCCACTTAGAATAGAAAGCAATTTTCATTACTCATGTCTTAAGTGTTATTTATTTACTGAGGGACAACTCATCTGAATACTTCATTGTGAAAATCCGCAGTCTTATTTTATTTTTTTTTCAATCTTTTAAAAAAATCACTTTCCTTTTTTTTCTCTGCCTCAAGTATTGATCTTTTCTTCTTAAAACCACTGAAAAATAAAGGGTACTGGGTGAAAGAATGAGAATAGAGAAGGTGAAGAAAAACCATTAAACTTGAAAAATAGTAAATCAGAGAAGTAAAATATCCATATTCTTATTCCTTATCCACCTTTGGAGTAATGCCCACCTTGGTCCTAAATGTTCATAACTTGGCATTTGGTGATTTTTTCCAACTTTGTTTTTCTAGAAGAGTGAAAAAGAACTGTTAGTTTCATTTTGGTTGTTGGTTTGTTGTTTTGTTTTGTTGTTGTTTTGGGGTTTTTTTGTTTTCTTTTTGTTGGGGTTTTGTTCGTTTGTTTATTTGTTTGTTGTGTTTGTGTGTTTTTTTAAAACAGTACCAAGTGGAAAGAAATAGGAAAAAAGGTGGTAGGATGTGATTTTATTTCGGAGGAGGTGCATACAAACAGAGCTTGAGTTCTTTTATAACAAATCAATTATTCTACACGTACTGTTGAGGAACTGTGTAGCACATTTTTTACTACTGACACCTGTTGAAGTCCTCCATGATTGGATTCCCAGAAGCATTTTTGTCATAACCTCCATACATTCATAACTGTGTGAAGCCCTCAGTCTTTGCGCTGAAACTGTGACTATTAATGTATGCTCTTTGCAGCCAAAGAATTTATTTATGAAACTTCAGTGAAATCTTTTCAGAATTCTTGAATTATGGGAGTGTGTAAAACAGAGTGTGCTTCCATTGTGTTTAATAGGCAGTGAAAACAAACCAAAATCAACAGAAAATGAGAAAACTAAAGCAAAACCCACTGCGAGCTGCTGGTTTTGACTTGGAGGACTGTTCCTTTTAGTTCAAAGTCTCCTTAAATTAGTATTGAAAAATGGTATTTAAAAAAAATTTGTTACCATGTTTTTGAATTTTAGGACATTAGGCAGGTTGGGTTTTTAAACATACTAAGAGATTGAGGTGAATCCTAAAGGGAAATCTGTGAAGTCAATCGTAGAGCTTAATGAGCTTACACACTTTTTCTGACATTATTTACCTTTTTTCCTTCCTGGCCTGAAGCTTCTGGGAAGGCTGAAGGAAGCTGATTTCAGATAAATTCTGTGTGCATAAAGGGAAATCCTAATTAGCTGACTAAACTACTCAAAGCAGAACAATAATCTTCAGCACTGAGGAAGCTGAAGTGTTGTCTGTAGGTTAAGACTTCTAGATTTTTGTCATGCCATGAACATTTCGAGATTTTGGCTCAAAAATAATAGGAGTCATCTGGCTAATACACAAAATAGTTGTAACAGCATCAACTACTTTTTTTCTTTTTGTTTGAACAACCTTGTCTTACAGAACAGTGCCAAAAAACAGCTTCCTGGAAGATAGGAACACATTTGTCTTGCGTATAGTTTATTTCAGTAGGTAAACATCCAAGTTAAATGCTATAGTAAGCTAAAAGAGTTTTTTTTCCTGAATTAAATTATATACATTAAATAGTTTTAAATGTAATTTAAAACTATAGTTAAAATTATGAAGAATTGAGGCATTAGAAGATATTTGTTTGTTGGTAATCTCTCATCTTTTTCTGAATGCATCTACATTTAATAGTAAACATCTAGATAGTTTCCCATGACTTCTGTTCCTCTTCTAACATTTCCAAAACAAGTTTGCTTTCAACTTCACACAAAGCAAATATAGGAAAGGAAAGTCAAATCTGGTAGAAAACAATTAAGATGCATCTGAAATATGCAATTTTGTGTCTAACAGTTGTGGCTGGGTCCTCAAGCTTTGTCACATGTTTGTCCAGTTACAGATACTTCAGGTGTCATTATTTAAAAGATTATGTAGAGGTTTAGTGTACTTTTTTTATTTTCAAGAAAAGACGATGCATTCTTTAAAATGCATTCTCTACTAGCTTCTGTCAGTCTGCACCACAAGGGGCTAAATTAATTTTATAATCCTGAGAACATGATGACGTATACTTGTAAGCACTTTTGCTGTCTGACAGTGAGCCTGGCATAGTTTGAAGTAGAAATCTACTAATACTTTTTTTGTGTGTGTGAGATTTTGTAAGGGTTTATAGACATCATAGTCTCTTCTAAATTCACACTAAGTCACATATCCACAAAGTCTTGAGGCTAAGCTATAACCTATGGGGAACAGAACAGAATTCTTATCATAGATCACATGAACTCCAATAGTACTAAAAACATTCAAGGGCACCTGCATTGGTTTGTATCACATAAATTTTTCATAGATATGTTCTATCCTCAGAAACAGGCCTGACTATCAACTTCTCAGGTAGAAAATTTAAAATTTCCTTATTTTAGAATACTGTCATTTAAAAGATGAAGAACATGAAGTATTAGTGATTTATAAAACTACATACTTGGAGATATTTAGATATTGACTGTACAAAATCCCAAGCAACCCGATCTGTGCTGGTTCTCTGTTCAGTTAAGGGTTGCACCAGATGAGTTCCAGAAGCTTCTTACCAGTTAAAAGTATTTCAGTATGCTGTACATTGAAGAAGCTACTTTCAGGTGGTAAAATCTAAAATAATGGTAGCAAGTCTTATCCATTTGTGCCAAAAGTTGATTATGCTGTCTGGGGCTTTTCCATCCACCACTGCATCACCTGTGTGAAGTAAAACAACTTCTGTGTGCTTTTAAAGCCCGAGGGAAATGTTTGTGGTCACCTTAACTGATCGATTCCCTCCACCTACTTGTTTCTGGTACACCAGTGCTCCCCAGCACTATCAAGGTCTACTCAAGGTCTACCAAGTTAGGATGGTAATGGCTACTTCCAAAACTGGATGTCAAGACCTCATCCTACCTGAAATATCACTGGCTGCCTCATATATGTCTCACACAGTCCTGCTTCTGTGTCAATAAGGAAAAAACTCTTGAGTTTCTATAGACTGTAGCTCTTATGTGACCACTCACAAGCCTTCTGGGCTACAGGAAGGGTTTCAGGTTTGGTGAGTATGATTGCCTGCTGTGGAAAACTGAGAGGCTTCACAAGTTGTCTGGTGACAGGAGTCTGTTTTACATAGCAGAACAATTTGCATGGAAGCAGCAGAGTATCTACTGGGACAACATAGAGCCTGTCTTGCTCAGGGGACTTTCATGATTATTTTTTTTATGTATAATTGAGATCTAATTTTTAAAATTTAGACTTACTTTTGTTTTCCTGTTCTATCAATATTGTTTTAGAACTCAGTGTACTCTATATTTCCATTAAAAATAGCTATTTGCAAACCTAAGCTCAGCTAAATTAAAAAAAAATAATATATATATCTCATTTACAAACAAATTCATCTAAATTAAAGTTTTGGTTGGGAACACATTAAGTCTTTGATTTGGCTTAAGCATTGTCTTCTGTTTTTAATCTACAATATTTAAAAGTATTTAAAAGTACTATTCACACCTTGCAAATTGGGTTGCAAACTAAGGCTCTCCAGAAGTTCACTGAGTTTAGGAAAAAATCCAAAGATAATCAGAAGGCAAGGATAAAAAGAAAAAAATACTCATCTCTAAGGTTTTCAATAGTTCCTCACACCAGAAAAACCTAGCATGGAAGAAATAAGAGCTAGGCTGAATTGACATGTGAATTGGAAAGGCTAGATTGCTGTTATGTTGTGGGTGGGCTCTTCGTACTTCTGAAGTTATAATGTTTTTATTTAAAATCTAAATTGGATTTCTAGGCATGTATGGTATACATCAATTTAAAATTATTGGAGTTCTTCATATTGTTAAGAGTACTTCAGTTTGAAAGAGTAAGGCTTTCCTGCAAATGCCAAGTAAATTGCTCTGCAAGTCCAGAATCTTTGATCACCTCTGAATTGTAATGCTTATGAAAGATGTTGTAGTGTTCTAATAATTTTACAGCTCTCTCTGATTCATATTCCTAGAACCCTAATCATTTCTAAATTGAAGAGCTCTCATTATTTTCAAGTTTTCTGTGCAGTATAAAACGACTTAAGATTATTCTGCAGCTTTTCATTTTTTATTTTGCAAAAAATAACTTCTCCCCCCCCCCCTTTTTAAAGACCAGCTCTTTCCTCTGCAAGCTGGGAGACATTATGAGCTAATTCAAACATTTCATGTTTAAAATGGAAATTGAACCAAATTCTCTCCAAATAGCAATGATGATGGCTGGGGGAAAAAGGAGGAAAAAAAATCACTGCCTCAAAAGCCGAGAAAATACAAAGTAAGAGGCTGTCAGTGATCCTTGCTGGGAAAAGTGTGAAGAACAAGAAACATATTGTCACTGCTCAGATGCGGTCAAGGTGAAGCGGGGAGACTGAATGAAAGTTACAACAATGTGACAAAAGAGAGACACAGATCCATTTAGTCTTGGAAGGAAGAGAGCAGGAGGCACAGAAGGCTAGTTCACGTGTTGCTTCTAAGCTGATTTTTGCTGTCATTTTATCATACAATTTCAGAGGGAAATGATGTATACCCTTTTGTATCTCTTGACTTTGTCTTTTAAGAATAACAGTTTCTTTCTCACTAGTGACCTTGTTCTTTTTAAACACATGGCAGTAGTATATTGTTTATAAGTCACATGGCTTTCTAAAGAAAACTCTCCTCACTATTTCTTGTTAGCAGTAGAGCCTTTTCTTGTGGTATTGGGGTTTGGTTTTGGTTTGTTTTGTTGTTTTTTTTTTCTCCCCCCCCACCCCCCCTTCAAACACATGCACTTGATGATTTTTGTTCTCAGTGGCTCATTATGGAAGACTAAACAAGGGCAAAAAATAAATGTTTTCGGGGACGAAGCACACCAACCTGCTGGGGATCCCTGTGACTGCACCCTACATTGCTATGCATTGTACACAAAATCACTCAGCTTACTTCCCTCCTGGAAACCTGCACCTGCTCCTTCTGGTCCTGTTTGGGGAGCTAGAATGGGGTTCACATACAGCCTCTCCAAAAGTAAGGGGAGAAAATTAGTCTAAAAAGCATTACGATCTAGGTGGAGTAGATTTACACTCACATACAAAAAGAGAAAGGGATTGGGGAACCCACCTGCCTATGCTCAGACACTTTAGCAGTAAGGCAGAAACTGGTGTGGAGGCAGGATAAGAAAAATTACAGATCAGAGCAGAGAGGTTTTAAGTGTTTCACAATTGTATTACTAATGAAGTAGTTTGGAAACATTTGGAAAAATCTAGAGATTTCCAAAACACATGTTGAAACACAAAAAATGACATGGTCAATCTCAACTTTGGCACTTCCAGTCATTTGAGAGAAACAAAATGTAGCCTTTGTGTGTCATACCTCCCACTGAAAAAGGTCTGCATTTTTGTTGTTTTACTTGTTAAGAGCTGTGACTCATCTCAGGAGATACGCTGATGAATGAAACCTCCGTGGGATTGGATACCGTTTCACAACTCTCTGCTCTTGATACTGTTGTAATGGGGCTTGTGAGCCTTTTCTAGTGCAGTCATTATCCTTAGAGCACATGTTTATGTCTATGTGCCGAAGAGTTTATACTGCCTTCAGAAGGTACAGTGGGTTTACAGCTGGAGGGACAGAGGATGGGCTCCCTTCACACAGCTCTGCTTTTGGAGGTATAGCTTCCAGCAGAGGGGCAGAGTGATTTCCTAGCGTTGTGAAGCCAGTATCATCAGTTTAAACCTATCTTACCTATGTGAAAATTGAGTGTAGGAAAGCTGGTCTTATTTAAGACAGGACATTCTCCAAAATTTCCAGTGAATCATTAATCTTAAATATATTTATAAATAAAACTTACAGAGCTAAAAATGTAATTTGGAAATCTGTTAAGAATAATCAGACTCAAAAACTCCTCCTGGACTTTTTGTGACAGGTACCTGAACCTATAGGGAGAATAATTTGTTTCTTTGCTGCTGTACCAGGAAACATTTAGTGAAACTGGTATTTCCCTTGTTCCTCTCTGTTTAAGGTTCCCTATTTTTCATTTCTTGCAGTTTTTTTTTCTTTATCCCTGCTCCTCATATATCTAGCTTTTTTTATTTCCTTTTTCTTTGCTTTCCCCTGAACTCATGATTCTTTTCACTTTCCCATTCTCAGTATTTCTACTGTTTTTCTATTTCTTTTGAATCCTTTCCATCTTTCCTGCAGCAACTCCCTACTGCAAGCCCTTCACAAACCTTTGTTACTTTTCTTGCAGTGGCTGACTTCTGGCTGAAATCTGGAGCTGTTACAGAAGAAAAGTTGCCAGGGTTTATCTGCCTGTGGTTCAAATGCAAGGTAATTGCATTTCAACTTTCTGATTACTTGAAATTTTTGAGAGATTTTGGTGAACAATCTCTCTGTTTGTCTACTAAGCAATGCTCAAACTACAGGGTATCTAAATAGTATTATTTTAATTTTAATACGTGCACAATCAGTAGTTAGTCAGCAATTAGTATTTCACTAATATCCAAATAAACATAATTTTCCACATCACAGAAAACTCAATCAGAAATTATATTTTATTGTATGTAGTGGTCTGTTGGAGTATATCAAATACTCAAGAGAATAAACATTATTTTTGTTAATTTGAGGATTAGTACTCCTAGCAAATGTCAATTTACATAGGTACAAAAAAAATTAAGTTTTTTTCTAAGGGTATTTCTTATTGTTATACAGCTTGCTGCTACATAGCACCAAAAGTTTAATTAATATTTTTGATTGATTTTTAGGGTAGTCTTTATTGATGTCATTCTAACATATTCTGAATTTTGAGATATACTGTTCCAAAAGGTGAGTTGATAAAAAAATTGATTTGTTAGGTGCATTGGTGCATTAGGACCAATGCAAGCTGGTGCATTAGGTCTTTCAGCTCCCAGGAATTTGTGAAAGACAATTGCACCAGACCACGTTGTTTTGGCCTGGTTACTCCAATCTGCAGTTCTTCAGATTCAAAAACATCTGAGACACCAAATACTATTAATCATCACTGTTATGTTTAGTACTCACAGATTGAAATTTGCTGTTTTCACAAGTGCAAACCCCATTATGTGTGTTACATGTCACTGTGAGAGAAACACTTAATCCTGGTTTGCTGTCTGTAGTTGTTTCAGATACATTTATAAGGAAAGGTCTTCCTATGGGATCTATAAATCACAAATTACCTTTCAGCTATACCATGTTTTAAAGTAATATTAACATGTTAAAATAAAGGTCTGTGTATTGTTTGTAATACGCATGACTGCTTGCTGTGTACAGAATAATCCATGTACCACCCATACTGAAACTGGTTATTAAATATGCTGGATCAGTTTACTGGTAGCTCTAATACACTTCTGTAACGAGGGACTACTTGTAACATCAAAGCAGCGGAGACATTAGTTCTTTTCCCCTATAGCCTCTGACCTGAAAGCTTTTCTTTTTATCTCTATATAAAAGGAAAATATTCTTTTCAAAGAACCCTGGTTAGAATCTGGATATTTTCTCCATTGTAGAATAAGAGCTTGTGAAAATAATCCACAATTTTTCATCTTTGTTCAGAGTATTGGGGTTTTTTTTGGACATCATGCCTCTTTGAGAGTAAAAACTCTTGCTTTCAAGTAATAGTGACTGGGAAGTGCTTTCTAAATCCTGAGGTACTTCTGTTTTCAGTAACCTCATCAGCCTGAAGAAAGGTGATGGAACATTTCTATTTTTAAAACATATGAAAAGAGATATATTGCATAAGAGAAAGAAAATAAAGTTTGAGATACTCAAAATAATGGCTAAGATCCAAATCCAATTAATTGTGCATAGGGAGCAAACATCTGGTAAATACAAACTATATTTTATCTTACAGATGTTTCCACTTATTTTTTAAAAATTAAAAAAAATCATATAACAAGTGATCTTTCTCAAGTATATTTGTACGTTTAAATCTGTGGATTGCATAATCTTTTCTTCTGACCTTTTATGTATCAGATTTTTTGTATAATCTGGCTTGTCTTGTTTCAGTTCAACATTGTGTTGTTTCAGTTCAACATTTTAGGATTCTTGACCTTTTGGCTTTTAGATTCTTAATTTGAGCTATCTCAGGGAGGACTTGGTCTTCAGAAACAGCTAAGTACACAATGCCAAAATTGTTTTCTGATGTGTGACCTGCACAATTACTTTTGAGTATCTGATGCCTTGTTCAGAGGCAATCACAGGGAACAGAGCGCTGAGTTAAACAAACATAGGTGAAGTAAACACAAAAAAGGAAGGCTGAGCATAAATGGGCATATCGTATAACAAATTGTTGGTATTTTGCTGGTTATAAAGACATTTCAATCCTAAATTTTAAATTAACTTCCTAATAATTTCCTAAAGTCATAGGCACTGATAGTGTTACACATAGTGTACATTGCCGTACCTGTAGTGTTGCCGACTCCAAGGTTTCTAAAATAATCTGAAACTTCCTTTTTTACCTATAAGTGTTTGTTGCAATGACTTTTTCTTAGAATCTGAAAGAGAAATGGAAGAATCATGTAATTGCCTTTTTTTTTTTTTTTTTACTTATACTAAGTCTATTTTAAAGGGCATTGTTTAGGTTTTTCTGTTGTTTGTTTGTTATTTGTTTGTTTGATTTTTTATGCTATTGCTATTGCTAATGTGGGGTATTATTTTCCTTCATTCCACAATTTATGGCTTCTGAGATGGCATTAAGCATTATTTAGCCCATGACACTTAACTCACAGTGGAGTTAAGCCAATGATTAAGTCAATGAAAATTCACTGATTTTGTGGATACTCTAGGGAGGACTTCTTATAGATATGAATAGTTCCTGTGAGGTGGTTGTTTTAAAATTTAGCCTGGGCTTAAAAATGCTTTTCCACACACTTCTTAAAAATTGCTTAGCCAAAGGAAGGATGGCACAGTCCAATTCTAATGTAATGGCATAATTAAAAAGACAATAAAGATTCTCAATATTCTCTGTAAGACTTTATATGAATAAATAAACGTCAGTCTTTCCTCTGCTGGAAACAAGATGGATTTGTTTTGGTTTTAATAAAGGTACATAATTTCATTATATTTGTAGAAGTGTAGACTAGCATATGTTTTTAAGTATAAATATTTTTATTAAAAAAAAATTACAGAATGGCATTAGTGTAAGCTTTAAAAAGTGTCCTGTTGGATTTTTTAAAAATACATTGTTTTTCTTCTTTGGTACTTGAATTAAGCAGAGAAAATTTTTTCTTGCAGAGTTAATTTTTTTAATAGAAGCACATATGTGTCCTTAAGTTATACATATTTTATCACGTGTTAGACACAGTAACAAGTATGTCTCTAAAATATTTTCCAGGAATTTTGTAAGCAGAAATGTAAGGGTTTGCAGGTCATTTTTTTTTTCCCCCGGATTATAATAATTAAAAATTTAGAACATTCAGATTGTTTTCAAAATGTAAATGTAAGTAAATTATATATTACACTTACTTAGATAGAAGAATCTGAAATCTTCTGCCAAAAAATGAATATTTTAGCTTGCATTCAACTAATATGCCAACTTATGGTTACTTACGTTTTACTCCTGTTTGCTACAGGTGAAGTGGGTGAATATCAGACAGCTCATTATAGAGACAAGCATGCTGCATTCCCAAAGTAGGATGACAGAACAAGTCATGGTATGTATTGTAATTTCAGTACTACAATACATCTTCAAGCTCTCTGAAGTAAAATGCTTACTAAGCACTGCATTGGGGCTGTCAGCTTTCTTCATGGGGTGGTAATTAAATTGAGGCAGCTCTACCATTCATTTTGTGGAACTAAGCCAGAATTATCTATATCCTAAAAATATTCTACTGTAGACTTCTGGTTGTAGTAAGAGCACATTTTTTTGCATATAAATTATCTTTCATGGAAAACATCCTATTTCTCAGTGCTTTTTCTTACCTCCATAGATTGCAGAAGAGGAGAGCTGTTTTGTCACTGGAGTAGTTTAAGTCTGAGGGAAACTGGCCATCAAAGATGATGTCTTGCTTAAGACTGCAGACACTTGGGCCAGATTCTAGTTGTGACTAATGAGGATGAAGGATTGATGGTCATTGTGGCCAAAGGTGGAAATAAAGTTTTCTGCCTGATTTACAGTATTCTCAGCCCTGCTGTAATTTAGAATAGCCAGGGGCCTGCTTGACCACAGCTGGCCATTGCCTCAAAAATAAAACTGGATATGTGTGAGGATGCAATGTGATAAACGAAAAGGAAGTTGCTTCTTGTAATTTCTGGAGACTGCTTCATTAACAAAATGTGGGAGCTACCATGCTGGGTCAGACCAAGGGTTCTCATAGCTTAATAGCTATGTCTCTGTCTCTGCCAGAGCTCTAAAAACCAGAGCTATTCCAAAGTGACCTTGGCTCAGAAATAATGTTCATATGTAGAGCTCTAGCACTTCCAGTGTCTCCTCAATCTGTTCTTCCTGAGATAGGGAGGTGAGAATTGCAGGTGGCTTTAGTGATGCAGCCACACAATGGACATACAGAGCAGCATGACTAGGTTCTTGTTTTCTTCTCTGCTTTCTAGTGAATCTGACCTTTCTGAAATTTGTAAGTTACCTAAAAATGTATGGTGAGATAGGCAGCACAATTGTTACTAGTTCAATATCAAAAGTGTATGCAACTCATCTAACTGCAAATTTAATTCCAAAGGTAGTTTTTAAGATTGAAAAGGGTGAGGCTGATGTTTAAAGGAGGCTCTCATAGGATAAGTTTCCTATAATGCACAAATGAGTTTATTTTGTAATTCAACATCTTTTAGAAAATTGTTTGGTTTGAGTTTAGTTAATTTAGTCAGAGTGAGAACCGAAACTGGGGGCGAAATAGCATACACATGCAAAACAGTTTTCAAGTGTACAGTGTGGAGGAACTGTTAATGGATTATCTGGAAATAGATGAAATCTCCTGCAAAAGCTACAGTTTAATTTTTTTTTTTTTTTTATGAAATGGTGGTGAATATGAATGCATGATGAGAAAAGCTGAAAACCACTGCTGTAGGATTCAGAACATGATAAAAAGTGTTCTAAGGAAGAAATAATTTCTTGAAAAAATTGAAAAAATTCCTTTTCCAAACTGAAATAAATAAATAAATGCATGGAGGTACTTAAATCAGTGTCCAATAAATAGCTACATTAACCAGAAAAGTATTACACTGGAAAGAAGTTAGAAGGGGTGACTTTACTTCATGAGCTTCCAACTCATGAGGGTTTACCTACAGTCAGAAGAGAGAGAAAGATATGGATTCCTATGGGGAAATTCAGAATAAGAATCTGAACTGACTTGGCTTTCACCTTGGAGCATAATTTGACGTCAAAGGATATTGTGACATAAGACAGTGTAACTGTTTCATTAAGAAGATTTCTTATACCATTCTCTGATTATGAAAAGGCTTTTTATTGTTGAGAGTTGTGGTTTGCGATTTTTAAAAATATATGTATGAATCTGCCTCAAATATCTTGTACATCAGAAGTATGACTTTTGGAAGATATAATTTTCCTTATTAATTCATAATTTCACCTTGATTATTGGATTTTGAAACACATTATCTCTTTGCTTATTTGTAATTGTGATTTTTTTGCATGTGGTAAGCCATGCTATATGCATGTTCACAGCCTTTGATTTTACTGCTGTTTTTTCTGGTTCCCTTGTCATATTTACTTCCTTCTGTTTGATCTATTCTACTTAATGAACAACTGTTCTCACTTAGACCAATCTTTATTTTTGCTTGAATTTTAAATAGTATAGTGTAATTGTATTAATGATGTAACACTGAAGTCCTTAGTCCCGCAAAGGCTGACTCATGTTATTCACTTTGAAAAATCTGAACAGTCCCATTGGATTTCAGGAGTTACATACACATAAAACTTTGTGTCCTAATTGCCTTTAGCGGGTTCATTTTCAGTATCACAATGCTCCATTTTAAGGACTGTTGCTCAGATCTGAAAATGCACATTTCACTGGAAACAATTGTAAAAATATGTCCTCAGATGGGAATCTGGAGAACAGAATTTTAATCTGGAGTAAATTAAGCGTATATCTTGAGAAATACTTCTTGACCAGCATCATTTTATGACTATCTGACAATCTTTTTTACTTTTGAAACATAGAAATAGCTTTACTTTTGTACTAATGTTTTCACAGTTGCAATTCATAGCACAAAGTATGAGGCAGTAAAAGCAGTGCATTTGATTTTGTCCCCATTTTCTTCTACTCAGAGGAAAGCAGCTAGAATAACAGGCAGTAATTAGCTTTTAGCCAAATTGTTTATAAATTTTAGTCTGTAGACTCGTTGCGCCTGTGTCAGCCTGAAGATTAAAGGCTTTTTGACAACAGAGTGACATAGCAGCTGAGCAAGCTGTGAAGGAGCTGGTGGGGTTTGTTGTATAATAACTGATCTGTGTTTTGCTGGAAGTCTGGATTTCTGTGTCCAATCCAGACAAACAGAAGTCTACCTCCTTGCATCTGTCTATTTTAGTAGATCACCATGTACTGCTGGGGTCCGCAGTGTAGCTGACACAATTTCTGCGGTGCTGGAAACATAATATTCATTGAGATGTTGGATGCGTAGACCTCAATAAAGTTAGTATTTATCCATCCTTTCTTTTGACAGCATGCGGCAGCTGACTAATTAATTTGGTTGCTGTTTGTACTTTTTTTTTTTTAACCACTGTGGATATAATCAATGGATTTCAGGTGTTCTACCGTCAAGAAGACAGCTGTGCATAATGTGCTCTGAAGTTATATTGAGATTATCCTTAAAGTTATGTTATTAGCACAAAATATTCTAATGCATTTATAAATAGAGAGCTTAAAAGAAGTGAAATGTATTCTTTTCCACTGGAGGTATCCTAAACAGAGCCAAGCAAAACTGAATTGACATCAGATAATTTTGCTTTCTTGACCTGGGACAGGCAAAGCTTTCTTCAGCTGTAGCAGACTACCATCTTGGCTTTCCATCACATAGTATCCAGGATGCCAATCTTCAATTACCCTACATCATTGTTGCCTTGTGTTACTTATTTCTTCTGGCAAACCTCTCATTTGCACCTGATTTGAAATAATTAATTTCTGTTTCTAACCAGTCTGTGAGTTCCACTAGTTTTTTCTCTACTTGGAAATAAAACTAGGTAAATTCCATTCTGGTTTATATACCATGTAAACAAATTAGGTGTTGGAGACATTACCACTCTAACCTAGAACACTGGTCATCTGGAGACCTAAATGTGCCCTCAGACTGAAGAAAGGAAGGTTCCCAGCAGGTTCACTTTCTCAGTTAGTATGAAAGAGGACTATTTGATATTTAGGTTTGATGGGGTTTTTTCTCTGTTTCTCAAAGACATCTTCTGAAGGATCCTGAGTTGAGAGAGGGAGAGGAGAAACAAAATTATAGTTCATGTCCTTTATTTGTATCTGGAGTGTTGGTAAGAAGGAAAGATGGACAGATTCAATGAGTACAATTTTTTTGAAAATTCCATCCTTCCACATTAATTTTCAAAATATTAGTGACTTTGGATAATGTTTCAAAGAACTGACTTTGCACAAATATTGTCAATGCAAGTGATGAGCTCAGTGGTTAAACAGGCATATAAAAACGTTTTGAGGGGTAAAGGACATACTATGATGGGTGTCATGGCAGAAGATTCTTTACTTATATCACAAACTTGACTACATAAGAACAGAAGTTATACTTTTGTGTCTTTTAAACCAAAGAGGTAGCAAGGCATGCAGATGATAGTAGTCTCAAGTTTTAATATCCTATTTGAATCATTGCCAGTGTTGGATTGTGTGATTCATTTAGCTTCCCTGTGCCTCTTCTGTTATTTGCACATTAAGGATGATCTAGAAAGATGATTAGAAATACTGTAGGCACCATTGCACTTTAAAATTTCGTTAAATGAAATCAAAGGATATTTTGTCCTAATAGTTACTTCTCAGGTAGAAATCAATTAGTCTGATAGCTTTACTCTTCTCCAAAATGGAATCGTATTGGGCTGGTTTGATGTCATCTTATAATTGCACTGTATGGTTCTTTGACTCTTATCTCTCCCTCAGTCTGTGGGTTTGAAACCATCAGGAAGATGTCACATTGGTATGAGTATTCTTCAGTGATAAGAACAGTAATTGTTGTAGGGAGACTTCTTAATCTTGGGTCACTCAAATCCCTTTTAAAGACAGCAGGTGCTCTCCAGAACAAGCACTAACAAGAAGAGATTATAAGGTAACCTGTTGTTCTTTATATCTCAGCATCTCTTGACAAAGCTTACCATCAGCCACTGTGTTCAGAAGCCAGTCAGTACAGGAAAAAGATCAAACATTACTCAGGAAGGAACTAATGTTTTCGGTTCTAAAGAGTGGGTTCATTTTAATGGCTGAATACTGAGAACTGTTTCAGGGAAATTTATATTTAGATAAGATAATTATATGAGTAAATTATAAAAGCAAGAAATAAATTAGCAGGGGCTAAAAAATGGAGCTGCAGATAATCATGATGTAATGCAACCAGAAAGAAATTCTGCTTCCTCAGATATCAAAATCCAAAACTGCATCTTGCCAGATTTGCATCATGTTGAAATTTCTTTGCCAGCCATGGTAAATATGGTGAAAGCAAGTTAGTCATTTGTATTGTCAAACTCTAGTACTTCTAACAATATGACTTCATACATACATGATTGTACTCTGGGCTGCTTAACACATACAGGGTGAATTCCTGAAACTGAACATGCTCAGGGTCTAACAGAGCTCTCCAAACTATGATCACAGTGGAACAAAACTGTTATTTTCAATTATGGATCCAAATACCAACTTAATTTTTCAAAAAAAAGATTTTATTATCTAATTCTGCCTATTTCCATCAAGACTGATGCAAAATTATTTGAGTAAAGCACGTCTATGGCAATCTTTGTGAGGTCAAGATTTAAGCATACCATAAATCATTGCATTCAGATGATAAAGCCCACTTTCAAAACCAGTTCAAGGAAAGGTTTTTTTAAAGGTATTTAGATCTGGAGGTGTACTTAACACTTTCTAAGAACACATTAATCTCAGTGAGTGTTAGGGGCTTAACCCTTCTTCACTCTGCTTTGAAAAAAAAATCAGCTAGGCACCTATGTCTGCCTCTGAGTTCCTCAAATACTTTTTAAAAAATCTGGCTTTTGATAACTCAAATTCCCTTGACTTTCAGTAAGGCTTTTCATCCTGAATTCTAGATCCTCATAGGTTTTGAGGGTCTAACTCTCTTAAATTAAAATATGAGTTAAAGGTCCAGGTACTTTTGAAAATCCACACCTTGGTGCTCAAGTCACTTCTGAAACTGTTAATCCCCTCAGGTGCTTGAGAAATATTTTCCTGTCACCTCTGAGAAACTGTTCTGGAGGAATTTACTTTGTTAACCACTTACTTTGTCCTGAAGTTTGTGTAAAAAGTTTGTGTAATATTTATTATGGAGAATATTTATTTTTTTCCCCGAAAGAATGATAAAACTATTTTATAAAATGAAAAATTATGACAAAAGTATATATTTATGATTTCAGCAGACAAATGTGTTTTTTAATGGAATTTAAATAAATGGAATTTTTATGATGAAAAAAAGCAACAGTAAAAGCAGTGATTATGTTTTTCATAGTTCATTTGCCTCCCTTGCCCTGAAGATCTTGTACAGAAGGAAAATGAGATCCCTGGTGAAACCTACAATGTCATTGACTCTGAAGAAGGACTCAGAGACCCATTGGTGTTTAATGACCCTTATTAGCCTCCACAAAATAAACTGGTGTGATCTACTAAAAGAGACATATGGTTCTTTGGAATTATAAAGAAACACTGTTTTCTTCATGGGTAAACATTGTAGTCATGCATTTCTAAATACTGCCTGGTTTTAGATGACTGCTTTTAAAATGGCACTCCAAATTTGGTGAGGAATTGCATTCATTTTTCATCACTACTTGACCAACACTAGTGGTATTTTTCCAATACAACAATCATGCAATTTTAATGCCCTTATATTCTGCACTATCGTATCAAACTGAACAAAACACAACAGATAAGAGCTGAACTATACAACAAAAAGCAACTGGACTGTTTTATAGAGCACTTTATATAATGCAATTACATGGTGTTATAGGTAAGTGTTAGAATATTAGGATATTTCTGTATTAATTTCTTCCTTAAAGCAAAACATATTTTATTGCAGTTAAACATGAGACAGTGGCAATTGAATGGAAGGAAGGGAGGAGATGGGAAGGGATTCACCTAGGACAACATAGAAAACAAATAGGAAACATTTTATTGCAGACATATCACAGAATTAACTATATAGGGTCAAAAACTGTTGCATGAGTAGACTTTGGTTGCAGGCAGCTATAAAGTGCTGAATATATCTAAAACACTCAGTAGATACACCAGTGTAGACGTATTTTGGTGGGCAATGTTGTACTTTGTGCTTCTCTCTCTGATGTGTGTCCCCAGAATGAAAACATCTCTATGACAGACACACCACTGACATCTTTCACTGGTTCTAGAGATGCTGTACCCATGGTAAAACAAGAAAAGCTACCTTAGTTTCAGTTTCTCTAAAGGGTATTCTCAATTCCTAAACTTGAACCATCCAGAGAAGGAAATACATTGAGCTGTTGAATTTTTTCCTTGATCAGACTTTTTAGTCTCTATCTTTTCACAAGCATTTGTAGAAACAATATGATTGATTCTGCTATCTTATAATTTTTTCCTACTTTAGTATACTTCTCAATGCTTCTTACAAGAGATGGAATTGAATCTGGCTTTTTTTTTTTAATTTTGTGAAAAGTGACAATTTATGTAAACCAAGATTCCTCTTGAAAATCAATTCAGCAGCTTGAAGGAATGTACTTGTCATATGGGAATATTAATATGAAAGAAAAATGACATGGATATATAAGAAATTAAACTAACTGCCTGTATAGAGATATCAAAAAGCACAGTGGTGTATACTCAGAAATATTTTTTGCAAGATCCTACCACTCTACAGTCATCAGAGATGCAAATGTTCAAAATTATTTTTACCTAGCATTATCACAATGATTTAGAAAAACTCTAATATAGGTAGACTGATACATTGCACATACTGTGTGTCATAGCCTTTATTTGCTGGGTAGAATCCTCTGACAGAAATTCTTGGTCCAGCTCGGATTTTACAATATTGTGGGAGGAACAGAAAATGTGAATTTGCCTCTCTCACCGTGAGTGTGGGAGGGAGAAAAATGTCTAATGAGAATAGTCAGAAATTCAGACTTCCCTATGATGGGGCAAGGCAGGGATGATGCCCTGTAAAGGAGCCAAGTCATTTATTCTTCCTGGTAAGGCAAGAGTAAAGCAAGAGAAGCTGTGATACTCTGAGTCCCAGTAAGATCTCTTTACCCTATTCTGCTAATGTAAAGGGCTTTAGGATGGATTTGCACTAACTTTTGAGCTCCTTTGCCATATTAGAGAGTTTAAACTTGACATTTCCAGTCAGAATTCATTCTCTTGTCTGCTCCCCAGTAGTATGGTTGCCTTCTCTTGAACTATCAAAGAGTTGTGTTTCAACAGCTCATCAGGTTTGGTAACCAAACTTGAGTGTTGTTTGTCTAAAATATTCAGGAGGAATCAATTGACCACCTTGCCTCTTTTCTGAATTGTTACTCATTAAATGTTAGTGTTGAGAACCATAACAAAACTCTCTGTTTTGACTGGTGAAGGCCAGGGGAAATTGTAGAAGCATTTATGAGACACTACTGCAATTTTCCTTTAAGAAATCTAGTATCAGTTTGTTTTACTTTTTGTTGCATTAGTTATGAGGTCACTAAATGAATATGAAAAAAGCTGTATGTAAAACAAAATCAATTAAGAGTTATCCAAAGAATGTAAATATATTTGATACTGCAGTCTTGTTTGGAAGAAACTCAAATTTGAATTAGAGATCTATTTTTTCATTGTGTATACCCTCCACAGACATAAAAAAATGCGAGTAAAACAGATGGCATAATGATTTTGGTAGCTTGACAGACTTACCCCACTGTTTCATTTCTCTCTGTGTTGACTTTGTCCCTTACATTCAAAAGATGGATAAATGTATTAACGTGTAGTTTACCACATGGGTCAGGGGATCTTTCTCATTTGACCTTGAAAACAAATGTTCTGTCTGCTCTGCATGGATAATTCATAAGATTTAGTGGCTCATCTCTGTATGTTTAGCATTCAGAAATGTTGCTTCCCCAAATGTATCACTGTCGTCTGCACCAGTTAGGTAGTGCACTGTGGCTGAAAGCTGGTTGTGCATTTATGGGGCTGGACTTGTGTCACACTGTGACTTTTGGTTCTTTAGCATGAAGGCACAGTATGATCCTAACATCATGAAACTCTCCCATTTTTATGAGTTGCAGGCCATACTGTTTGTACGTTCTTTGGACATGATCGAATCATGTCAGTTGAAGAAAAATGCTTTAGACAAAAAAAAATATTTAATGGATGAGCAAGTCGTCCTTACAGAATTTTTCACTAACCAATGAAATAAGACAATATATACGTGTATACATATTTGTGTAGAATCACAGCTACGAGAAAATAAAGGGAAAAAATAGTAACATAGGCTTGAATTGCTAGCTTAAAAGTTTGCATTAGCTGAATTGCTACACAATGATATCTAGTAAGCAACAGTACTTCAGTATATATAGCATAGAAAGAAAGTAAAATGATAGACTAGAAAATACAAGAATGACGTCAGTTTTCTAGGTGAGACAACTAGAAGATGTAACAACTTTGGTGAATATTGTACAGTTTTTTGTGGGTAAACTTTGAAGTTATTTCTGGTGAACTTCATATCTTCATGAGCTACAGAATTCATGCTAGCTACAGGGTTAATACAATAAAAAACTGACCCTGCTTCAGAGAGCTTGCAGTTAAGAGTAAGATAATCGAACATTTGAATACTATCAGGATACACCCCTCCACATCAGGAGGCAGTGAGACAGTATTGATTTGCTGGGTAAGCAGCAATCACATCTCATCAGTAGCTTAGTCATTATTGAGTCTCTAGTCATAATAGTAAAATAAAGATCTAATATGGGACTGTGTCTGGGCATATACTCACAAAAACTAAACAAGTTGTTCAGCTCCACTTTGCAGAACTATCTTTTCTGTCTAGACAGAGAATATTTGTAAAGGTAAATGGATAGGAACACTCATAGTATTTTTTTCTCAGACCAAATGAAATATAGAGGCATTTTAAGGACATTTCATATTCTTGAAAGCATAGCTATACAAAGAAAGCCCTCCAATTGGCACAAGATATCACTTCCATTAAATTAGGCAGTTACAATAACCTTTTGTTGTTATTTCTTTTTGTCCTATCCCTATGCTTGTTCAAGTCCAAGCATTGGTGCTGCTACATGGTGAGCCTCCAAAGCTGACCCAAACTAAAAATAGCATGGTAGGAAAGAAGCATAGCATTTTAGCTCCATAAGTTTGTGCCACCAAGAGGAAAAGAGGTTGGAGACTTAAAAATGAAACCTATCACCTCTTAGGAGAAGCACTAACTTTTTCTAGCTGAAGGTGTGCCTAAAATTGTGGTAGTAGAAAAGCTGTTCCCAGAAATAAGACAAATAATGATAACATTGTATTACACCCAATGAAGGATGGCATTGATCTAGAGCTTATTGAATATTTGCCATTTCCATGAAGTCATTGGCACACTAGCACCAGTAGTTGATCAGATATTTTTAGGAGATCCTAAAGAATTTAATGCTTTTTGTTATAAAGCATCTGTACCTCTTAAAAGATATACTGAATGCTGTGCATAATTATGTTCATAAGAGAACAATAGTAGGGCAGCAGCTGAGATTCAGTTAATTTTGTGGATAGATAACAATTTTTAGTTGACAGCAAAGTTAAGAAAGATGTGCTTGTCTTGAAAAATCTGAGTCCAGGAATGTAGTTTTTTTCCTTGTACTGGTGGTGAAAAGTAGGGAACATTCTGCCTCATCCAGGCCCAGAGGCCTAAAGGAGCAGCATTCCCAGCGTCCATGGGCAGCATGAACGAACTGGCTGTGCTCTTTGCAGTTGCTGTTACTGCTGAAGAGGAACCTTTATCTGAACCTTTTCTCTCTCTGGTACCTGTGCTGATACTGCTTCAAAGAGCAGTTTGTGTCTGTACTCTGCAATTTAGGCACAACTTTTAGAGTTCTTTGTGCCTTAGAGTGGAATGTCCCTATTATGCTTAGTCCCCAAAGGTATGTCCATTGAGGGCAAAAGAGATTTCACCTGTGAGACCTCCTACCTTTTGCTGGTGAATCAAAGTCAACCACCTCCTGCATCTGAGTCCACAGGGCAGGTACACTGGCATCCCTGGTGTTCTGTCAGTGTACAGGTACCAGCATCCAACAAATGCATCCCAAACACAGCCAGACCATAGGGGCTGCAGAGGTCTTCTAAGCTGAATTTGAGAGTACATTTTGTTTTACCTGTATATGCTTGGAGAATAGTGTATACAAAGTCTTCTTGAACAGCATGGCCAAGAAAGGTTTGTCCACTGTTCCTCACCATGCCCTTTCCAAAGTATGAATCTGAACCAAAGGTGCTTTACTTTTGGCAAATAATTTCTCCCACTTTTTCCTTTCTCTTCCCCATCCTCTCCCAGCTGACACAGAGTGACTATAGGGGGCAATACAACCTCACCGTAAACATACAGCCTCTGTGCATTGGTCAGATGCCACATTAATAGATGGAAACATTCAAGTCTCAGTTTTTACTTCTTGCTCTTGAATAATTTGTATCATGATAAAGGTAAACTATATTGGTGCTTGGCATCCATAAAATGGAAGATTTTAACTTCAGGTGAGCTTTTACTAGTCAGATATTTTTTGTTGGTAAGTTAAAGTTAATAAATAGTGATTTTATTCCATGCTGCTAATTCAAATTAAAATCTAAAAAAAACCCAAGACATAAAACCAAAACTAAAATAATCTTGAAATTCATTTGACATTGATCTAAGCAGGACTACTCCATGTCTGTATCTATCTCATATTCATGTAATTCAATCTATATGTCTGTCAATATTTCTGATGCAGTTTAATTTCTTCAGATCAGCTTCTTTCTCACTTAATGCAGACTTCCAGAAGTTAGTCCAATTTACAGTGCTTAAATGATACTCTTATATTTTCCAATATTTTTGTGAAAAAAACATTTATGAATTAAAAATCCTCTTTTAAAAGGTAACTGTCATAGCAACAAAAATATACATATATTGAACTGGTTGCATTTTTCCTACATTGATGGAAGGGTACTTCACAGTAAGCAAGCAAAGAAATATAGCAAAGATATTTTTCAGCTTTTCTTGTTCAACATTGTAAAATTATGTACCTTAACTTTCCTTCCTCAACCTTCCTGCTTTCTGTGAAGGAGTAGTTAGAAGATGCAGACATGAACTTCTGTTGACATGATTAGAAAAGCTGTTGTTACAGAATATTTTCTATTATTTTAATTTTATGTCATTATAATTTTTGACAGTTACTGTTTACAAGAGTTTCCCTGAAGCAAAAATGATTTAATGTTCAACACACACATTAAAATGTGTTCTATTTTCATATGTTAAAGCTGATAGAATTATAATTTAAGCAGAAATCCGTGCTTAACAGTGCAGCACATAGAATCTCTGAACACAGATGAAGCTGAAACTTCTGTTTGAAGGGAAAACAAAGGCAGCAGTAATCTACCTTAATAATTATAGTTAGAGCTATATGATATTTTTGTAACGAAATTCAAACCCAGTTGAAGGTAATGCAGTGTGGGTTTTGTTGTAGAAACAAGGCATAGTTTGAAACCTGGGCTTTCATAGTTGGTGGCTTTATATTGGCTTTATATTGGCTCATAAACCAACCCATAATTTTCAGTTCAAGTTCCTTTTCAATTTTCTCATCCATTCAGATTCAGACTGGACTGCTAAGGACAGTGAGTCTCGAATTCTAGAGGAAAGTCCACTGACTTCACTGAATGCCGAAAATTCTGAGTTTCTAATCCTCTAATGTGAGCACTTCAGGTTTACTCAATAGCTTACTGACCTTTACTTAGCCATGTACACATTTCAGTGGGAATTTTCAATGTTTTTTCACTAAAAATCGTGTTCAACAATATTTCCTGATCATTAAGACCTGTGTACCTAAAGCATAGACAGAGAACATCTTCTACAAGACCAGAATACAAATCTATACCTTTTCACAACCTCTTTCTTTCTGTCATTTGTCAGATATGTATGAAAGCCAGTTTTAATAAATCCTGGTATTGGATATTGCTGGTGAATTTGACCAGTTGCTTATGTATTGGTGGTATTAGGATTTGATCCTTCCTTTCCACCCTTTGTCTAAGAAGAATGCTCAAAGTGAGGCTAAAAAGTAATCCATTGAGGTTGATGTTCCACGTCTATCCACAAAACTAAAACTCCAAAATCCCCAAAAGCTGCAAAATTGATTTTATGACTTTGAAGGAAGAAGTGAATAGTTGCTCATCTGAGTACTTGGAGAGGCAAAATAATTAAAAAGAACAAAAAATGTCAAATTAAAACCATAGTTACCTACTCACCATGGGAAGAGTTCAATAGGTATACAGAATCTCGCTGTGTTCTTTCTTATAGATGGCAGCTGATGTAGTTACTGTGCTAAATATGTTGGAGGCAGAGCAGAACTATCAAAAATTGTAGTCTTTTACAAGGGAAGTGCTGATTGATTTGATAAACTCATGTAAAAATAGAAAATAATTTAATGTAGATAGCAGAACATACACCAGAATAAAGTACAAAATAGAGGAGACACAAGATGTGTTATAGACCAGCGATGTTTGGAAAATTTCTCATATGGTGTGGGTTGTTAAAACAAGACCAAAAAAGGATCATGGGAATTAAAACCATTGAACTTAGCCTTGCTTCTGGGGAAACTAACTGAGGATAGAATAGTTCAGCATATGGATATATATAACCTAATATGGTCAAACCCGCACAATGTTGGTAAAGGAAAAGCATGCTTCTCTAACCTGATGAAGTACTTTGGGAAAGTTAATAAAATAGTAGATAAAGGTGACCTGGTGAACATAATTTATTTTGATTTTCAAAAAATTCCTGATATGGTCCTTCATAAAAGACTATTAAGGGAAAAATATAACTATGAGGTAAGGGGCAACATCTCACAGTGGATTAAAAATTGAATAAATGATAGAGAAAAACTTGCACTGAAAGTCTTCTCCTATGAGTGTAAAGAGGTTAATAGTAGGATGATCTAAAGGTTCATATTGGGGCCAGTGTTACTTAATATTATATTTAATGATTTGGAAATTGTATGTGCTAAAACAGGCATTACATATTGGCTAGTCAAGTCGATAGGACTATGAGACTAGGAGAGATTGGTTAGATTGACAACACATACTTTTTAACTTCTGTAAGTGTAAATTTTGGTCCTCATTTTATGGGTTATTTTCAGTTTCAGCATCATTCTGTTCTAGTGAGAATAATTTGTCTGCTTTCTCAGATATCACTGCAGCAGCCATGTGAAATTATTTGCTCTCTCTAAGTATAGGAGTAGACAGGGTTACATGACAATGAGGAATTCCCATCTGTCAGGTCACTGGACCTTTTCCTCAGGGTAACCAAGCTCCATGGTCAGAACAAGAGCTGTGTTTATCATAAAAGATAAAAATCCTCCTTCATAAATACTTAAAAGGAAGTCCTATTCTTGCTAGATCTTGCTGGTGTGTCTGTGTTTTTGAGGTACTTTAATTATGGCACTGACACTGCTGCCTACTGTCATTTGCAGCCAGAGTTGTAACCCACCACTGGTGTTCTTTGGAAGTTGTTACCTGTTACTTCCCAGCACTCTTAATTCTGTTCCTCTTCATGAAATGTCTGTAGGAACGACATTCAATTCTGCATCTCTTTCTGGTATGGACACCCCTGTTGGCTGTCACTTACTATTAAAGAGGATCAAGAACCTTTACCTGATCAGGTTCATTCATAAATGACTGAGCTAATAGATTCTGGGAGCTGGGGTTTGAGTTTGGTTGGGATTTCAGCATTTACTTTATTTTTTTTTCTCCATTGTCCTTTCTACACTGCATTGAATTTTGAATTTCTAAGATTATTTAAAGCACTACCCACTGATGGACTAAAGTAGCATGTGATGAGACTATGACCTTATATGAGGCATATTATACATAAGATGGTCAGTTCATGGTATGCTGCAGATGTCACGTCCGTTCTGTGGAAACTGAAGTCCATTCTTTTTTTTTTAATAGTTAAAGAGTGACAGCTAAAAGATGATATCTCCTTCAAAGCTGAAATGGGTTCATCTAGGTTTAGTGTAAGCACAACGAAGAGCTCTGTTGTTGCTTTCTATGATTCCTCTTAAAAACATCTATTTTACCATTTTTATTGAGGCAAAAAGGCAATCGTTGTAAGATGCAACATTTTGGACTATGAGTAAACACAGTAAGGGAAAAAGATTATTTCTTGGCAAAAGAAACATGTGGAAATTACAACAATAAAAATGGCATTTATTTTGATCAATAACTCCTGCCTTTAATTTTTTTCTAGAAAAATATTAATAGAGTTCTTTAAATAAAAAGAACTAATTCATTTTTTCTCTTTTGTTGTTGAAGCCCTGTTTGTATTTACATCCAGTCATTTAATGCCCATTAAAGAAGTAATGCTATGTTAATGTAAGGGAAAAAATCAATGCTACTCAGATCAGTAGCTGTGGGGAAACAGTGCAGCAGCTGGTTTGCAAACAGCAAGCCCACATAGATCAATGAAATTACAAGCTAAATCTGCTGATGCTCACAAACTGCTTCAGCATTGTGATGTCTAACCTTTCTCAAGTTCAAGATCTCTGGCAAGCCAGCAATAGCTAAATAAAAAAAAAAAAAAAGGGAAAAAAAAAGGCAAGCACAAAAGAAACAAAGAAAGAACATAATGGGCTGGTGGAGAATTTTAGCATGATATATAATATTCCACTTTTGAAGTTATCAGTATAACTGCACGTTTGTAACAGATATAAAAGCCACTGTAATCTCCCAGTGAGCAAAGCCGCAATCTACACACTCTGGAGATTTTCTTCCTTAAGAATGTTCAAATCTGTCACATATTACCTTGAACTGTAACACTGGAGGGCTAGAGAACACTTCAGTAATGTGGTTGTTAATGTGAATTCTAGAAAATAATTTATCAATGAGCAACAGTACAGCTTCTGCTACGTGCAACATCTTTTATTTTATGGCATGTTTGTAGCCTTTAAAATGGTTTGAATTTTGTTAACTTGTAAATTAAACATGCAGAATATTTGACTTGTTGAATATAAAATTCATTTGCATATTTTATGCTATTTGTATGGTAAGGGAAGGAGCCCATTTTACCCCAAGGAAAACAACACTGGGCTTTATCAGTATCATGTGAATAACATGACTTTCAAATGATTATTTTCAGGGCAGTCCTCACCCTGTTTGTACCACTTTTTAAAACAGCAGTATTTTTCAGGCATTAATCAGCAAGAAGATAGGGAGAACGAGTTCTCTGAAGATTGATATAAAATGGAAAATATTTTAAAAAGGGAAATGCGTTCATTTCAAAAGCAGAATAAAAGACATCTTGAGTTTCCTTCAAATATTGACATATATTTTGTGGGGGACAAAATGTGTACTTTGAAAATATACAATACTTATTGTCTCCTGATGTCCTATTGCTTTATATATATTAATTAAATGTCACAGTTTGATTCTGTTCTATTGTATCTGTTTTGCAGGTTGTGATTAAGAAAATATTGAGAGGTCAGAAATATCTTATTGGTCTTCCAGCCAGGCAGTAGCAGAACAGAAAACTGAGGTCCAGTCCTTTTTATTTGTCTTCCATTATTATAGGCTTGCATTATTTTACAAATCAAGTACATTCAAGAATCAAATCAACAGTGGGGTGAACTGTGATTGTTTCTGGTACTGTCAGTTGTATCTCCTAAAATGACCATTTTGAAATTTGACTTAAAAGTTGCTTTTCTTCCCAAACTTTCTCAGATACCTAATGATGAAAAAAATGAAGGAATGTTTTAATTTGGAAATGCTACACTTCTTTTTCTCTTTCTCTTCTAGACCTTCCCAGATACAGCCAGTTTCCTTCCATTACTGATCCTTATGTCAGTTTGTTACTTTATGGTGCTGCTCAGCAGTGCTGATGGCCAGATGTTTCATGCTTGATGTGTAGGGAAGACTGATTGTGCAATAGCCATGACAGTTGCTAACAAGGTGAAAGCTGGCTGTATGCACTAACACTGCTGATGGTGTGTGGACACTGATGGAAATCTCTCCTACTCTACATATTGGCTAGAAATGAGAGATGCCCAGCAGAGGCTAGGGGTTTCTGCTTCCAAGCCTGATCCAAGATTCATAATGGTTGTGAGGAAACACCAGCATTTTCTTCTAGGGCCATAAGTCAGCAGCACCTAGGTATACTCACACTCTGGATAGGACTTCTGAGAGCTTTGTCTTCAGGTTTTATTCAAGTCTCTTTCTTTATTTGGACCTTATTGAGAAAACTCTTATGAAAATACTGAAACTGCTGTGGTACATCTGAGCTAAAGAGAAGGGTCCTGTTGATAACTTTCCCCAAAAGTCTTTTTTTTAAAAAGCAAAATATGAATTTGTGATGAAGATTTTGTGGTCATTAAATGTAAATGAACAACCTTCTGTAAGGAAAACTGTTCCCATGAAGAATTTGAGAAGAAACAAGTATGGGAAGAAAAGAAGTTCACCCAGTCTGTGTGCCTAGCTCACAGGAAATGTGAACCACCTCACAAGAAATACTAGGCATTATTTTGTTTGTCTCTTTCTGTGCATTATAATTTGGCAATCAAAGTATAAACCTTGCACATCATAAAGAAGCGCATTATTGTAGTGGAGAAATAAAAAGGCTGATTGTGGGGAGTGCAATTGCATTGTTCAGACTTTTTTATTATTACAAAAATATCACCATGCCCGGAGAACCCCAGCAATAATTCCTCTTGACTGCAATAAGAACCTACTTTTGAGGAAGAGAAAACTGATGAGCTGCAGGCTTCCCTGTTGCTAAATTCATCTAACAACCCACTTCCAATATTTTCTGCTTTAAAGACCAATAGGAACTTTATAGATTGGTTGGATGCTCTTCTTTTCAATCTAGTCCAGATCCTGCAACTTTTCCGTTGGTTTGAAAAACTGGATACAGTTTGGTTACTACTCAGCATCAATTCTGAACATTATTCAGTTACAATGTGACACCGGCCATGAGGTTACATGTGATTTTGCAGAAATTTGTGACTGTGGATCTGCCCAATTATCCTGAATGTAAAGGACCTCTGGGGTTTCTAGTTTGGCCTTATACCTTCATCTGCACAATGTGGTGAGAGTGTGTCTCTACAAGGATGGAAACCAAAATCCTGAAATAAGCATTCTGAAGTACCTCCAAACATTAAATCTGGTTTCAGACCAAACCTGAATTTTGAGCCTTATGTTTCTATCTTTCTTGTCATTTCTGATGGTGATCAAAATGAAAAGTGAGATCTGTGTCAAAATTTACTTTAAAAAAGAAAAGTAATCTCCTTTGACAAATAGGAATATGGTTGGGCAATCTTTTTCTCTGGTCTCTATAATCGTCAGCAATGTGTATGAGCTGAATTGAATCTAGATGAATAAATGCTATGACAAAAGCTATACTTTCACTATATCAGAACATTGCCGGAAAGTACAAGCAGAAACCATGAAAAATGGTGTTTTGATGAGACAGCTAGGCCTCTAACCTCGAAAAGCATATACCCTAGGTGCTCATTTGTAAAGAACAAAATGTTTCACACATACAACTTCAATGGAATTATGTGTTGAGGTATTAATCATGCTTGTATAGGCACTACAAGATTTTATTTTAGTCAAATATCAGTTTTACTAATTGACCTAAATGCACCCAAAATGGCATCATTCAACATACAAGCAAGGCTGCACTGTCTTTTATAGCCTAAGGATCATTTTGTACTGAACCCTAGAGAACGTTTCTTCCCTTGTGTATGCTACATGTGTGAAGCTTCTGAAGGAAGGGGGCAGACACTGAGAGTGATGACATTTGTCTTCCCAAGTCACTGTTGAGCATGATGGAGCCGTGCTTTCCTGGGAATAACTCAACACCTGCAGGCCCATGGGAAGTGGTGAATGAATTCCCTGTTTCATTTTGCTTGTGTGTGCAGCTTTTTCTTTACCCATTAAACTGTTTTTAGCTCAACATAAGAGTTTTCTCACTTTTATTCTTCCAATTCTCTCCTCCTCCCTGCTGCAGGGGGAGTGAGTTAGTGACTGTATGGGGCTTAGTTGACAAATTTAGTTAAAACACACCTTTCTTTCCAGAGCAGGATTTTCCACTTAGAAAGACCTGAGTTTCCATTTTGTCTCTTTGTCAGTATTCTGCACTGAAAGGCATTGGTTTCTGCTCTTCTACTGGCTCAGCAATCCTGATTCCATAGTGAATGGGAAAAGCATTGTAGAAAGGGACAGAGTTATACTTCCCATCAGGAACAAAGTTTGGTTGTGCAGCAAGGCTAACTTGAAGTGAGACAAATTCAGATATAAATAAACAGAGATATAAAACCGTTGCCTATACAATTTTGAAAACAACTGAAAAATAGTATAAGAGATGTGATGAGTTAAATATGTGTTGTATATTTATAATACTAGGGCTCATTTCTCTGTGTCTGTCTGTCTTGCTGTACATGTGCTGTATCCCTGAAACTGGAAACTGAAACTTGATATGCTTCATGGGCTGTCTTTGACATTAATTTTCAGCATTCCCATGCTTAGCAATCCAAACCAACATTCTGATGATGAAATTCATGTTAGAAGGAGGTACTGGACTTTTATCCAATACCTTCTAATTTGTGTGCAAGACTAACACTGCTTACTTTATGGTTATTGTAGCAGCACTGCTAGATCTGCAGTGTTTGGTGGCCTTGTCAGCATTTCCATTAAAAATCTCAGCATTTTAGCCATTTGGTTCTTTCATTGCAGGTACCTCAATAATACAAAACAATATGGGAAAATGGAAAAGAAGTATGTTTATAAGGATTTCTTTTGCAAAGCTTGGTCCTGAAAGCATTTTAATTGTTCTTCGGCCTACCAGTTCATGTGTGGTTGATGTATTTTATTCTGTTAACAAAGGCAGTTACTTTCTGGCAAAAATAGCTGCTCTAGACTGGAGGGCTTGGGTGGCTCAGCTATGACAATCTCACGGACAACATTGCTAAGATGTCCGTGCCCAACTGATGGTGAGCAGACCTGGATCTGTTTGGATGCCAAATCTGTCCAGCTTTCTTAATTTCATACATGTGAAAGCTGACCTTAATACCCAACTTAGTGAAGGGCATCCCTGAGCATCTGCTTCCTCTATCAAATCTTCAGCATTGTTTTTCTTCCCTGACTTTGCTTTAACCTTCAAAAATGTTGATAGACTCCCATCCCTAACCCAACAGATAGAACAGATTCACCTTTATTTTACCCTCAGCAGTAACTCCTCTTTCTCATGGAGGATTTCGTGGAATTTTTTCAACGTTGCCATTATTTCTGCTCAAGGTACATTACGAGCTACTGCCATGCTGCTGGGATGTTACTTGGGCTGCAGGACAGTAAAGGCTTTCGTGTGGGGCACCTGGCCAAGTCAGAGCTCCAGGCAAGAAGCCAAGGCTATCTTCTTTCTACTGTTACCACTTTCTTTCCTCTGTGGTACAAGATGTCTCTTTTCCTCTCAAACTGATACAGAAAGACTATTAGAGAATTAATCATACTTCAGGTGTCTGGGGGAATATTTTTGATTTCCCAGTCACTAATGTGTGAAAATCTTACACTGGAATAATGCCATATGTCAACCTGTGGCAATATCAGGGAAATATTGACAGCATTTCATTAATGAAATGTTGAGCTTGAATGATCTGTAGGCTGAAAATTGAGGCTACATAAATTTAAAATTGTCTCTTAGCTATCTTTTGATCTAGGGCTCCCTCATGAACAAGTATGTTATCTCTGTGGTCACTAGAAAAAAATATTATTGCATTACTGTAAGAAAATCTTGCCCAAAGACTAAAATTGAAAACCCTCTCACATTGCTATGATAGAGAGACTTTTAAACTTTATAGCAGCGTATTTTTTTCTTTTGCAGCCCTGTGATAGTGTTCCCAACAGGATCTCCCAAACTAAACTGGGTGTATGGATGCATGCCACTGAATTTAAGCTCTTCCTTCTGAATTTCTCCATATCACGCATGTCTTTACACTAAATTCATGGCAGAATAACGATTATAATCTAAAAATGTTTATTGCAGAAGTGTTGTTTTCTAAAGATTGTTACTGACAAATTTTACCTGTGTGTCTTCAAAATGGTGAGAAAAAGAAGCCATGAAAAGCCAGCATAAGAAGTGCAAATTAAGCATCACAGCAGAAATATTAATTAAAAGAGGTTAATTGGGTTGGGGCAGGATGGTGGGAAGTGCTCTAATCCTCTGCGTTGCCATGTGATGTTTTAGTGCTTGATCATTCTTGAGGCCAGGAAAAGAAGGGATTGGAAATAACAGCATGGAGGAAGAAAGAAATGTAATCAAAATTTCAATTTCTTATTATTTTCCACATTCCAGTGGGAGGGGGAGTGGTTGGGTACATATCACCAGGATCTCTCCAGAGCATGCCAGTCCTGTCTTGTGCAATAAATTCCTGTGGCCAGCCCCACAGGGTAGCTGGAATGGTGAAATAATTAACATAGCCCTTAACAGATAAATAAGTTTGGAGAGGTTCCTTCTTATTTTGACCTTTCTTTTGAAATTAATTTCCCTTATTTGCAACTCTAAGTGTTTTTACCCTCTCTCTGATACAAAGAAGTAAATTCATTCTTTTGTACTCAAATTCTTTTTATTAGTGACCAGATAAAAATGAAGTTTTCTCTTCCCTAAGGAACAACAAACAATACTGGAGTGTGCATGATCATTTGTGGACTCCTGTCCCCACACAATTTGTGAGCTTGCAATAATTTATTGTGTCTTTACTACCCTGCAAAATCCTGGCTGTTGAAATAGAACATTTAGTGCAAGAGTTTTCCAAAAAACTGCCTCTCTGCAAATAATATCTAACAACACATAGACAGTATAGAACACATTATCTTCATAATCTGTCACTGAGATTCAAATCTGGATTAAGACATGCTTAATTCACCACAGTTGTTTGAACAACTCTATCCAAAATTTGCAGAAACGTGGTGATTTGCAGGCAATTATAAGAATTAATTAACATTCTCAGAAGCCATCCCCTTTTCTGTCAAAACTATGTTAGGATTTTCATTTAAATCAATGTTTATGGACACATAAAGACAACTTTTTTAATGTAAAAATGTTAATATTCTTCATTTTCTTGCTTGTAAATTTCTGTTAGAATTTTTAAAATAAAAAGGTGAGGTTGGATAGGGCTCTGAGCAACCTGGTCTAATTGAAGATGTCCCTGGCCACAGCAGGGGGCTTGGAACTAAATGATCTTCAAGGTCCCCTTTGAACCCAAATCATTCTACAACTCTATGAAGGTTCCTCTGCCAGCTTTAGTATTGCTGACATATGGTTTTGTTTCAGTTTTTAAAAGTCCCTGGATGACAGCTGGGATATTCACAGTCTGGACACTAGGGCATTTGCAATCATGGTTGGAAAGCCAGCAATAGAGAGATTTCATGCACTATTTTTCTGGACAACCATTTCTTTTTTTTTTTTTTTTTTGGTGGAAGTGGTGGGCTGTAAAATGATACTTCACAGGAGAGATAATTGTTGTGGGTGAGTAAAATCTTGGTACTCAATTACCCAATGCTATAGAAAAGCAAAGTCCCAAACAAAACAGCCAGATTAAGAGTAGCAATCTAACAGGAACCTGACTCACAGCCACTCACAAGAGCTGCCCTGCTATGTCTCAAGATATATCTACATCTAAATATATAAATATATATATATGTGTGTGTGTGTATATATATATATATATATATGGAAATAAGCAGAGAGTGACAACTTAACTTGGATTTTGTTTTCCCTTTCCTCTGTCAAATTTGTTGAGTTTCTCCTAGTCTTAATGATGCCAACTGGTGTTTCGTCAACTACAATTTTAGGAGAATGTCAGTGCATTCTCAAGGATTTTGGTTGCCATGGATAAGTGTATTTCTTTGATTTTTCCGGGACATTGTGTATTAATAAACAGGATATTTTATTTACTTTGTTATACATATTTGATTTCTCCAGCCTGTTCATTCCTTTAAATTTTGAGAGAACAAGTATTGTCAAGTGTGGGGCCACTTTAAGGACTGTCAAACTTCTGCCAAACTTTAAAGGTCAAAATCAGCTGTGACACCTACAGTTCAAATGTAATTAGTTGGAGATTTACTGGGATTTTATGCCAATCTCCGAGTAGCTTAGGAGTGACATGGTATCTAACCTTATGGGATCCCAAGAGAAGTACAGGTGGATGTGAGAATAAACAGTAAAATATACTAGCTAGCATGCTGCTCCTTTTAGCAAGCCATCAGTCTCCTACACTGTGCAAGGAACAAGAGTGCATTCAGTATTTTATTTAAAACAAATAACCTGCCAGTCTCTGACATGGCCATCTAGTATAAAGTTGATGTATTTATTTAAAGCTTAGCTCATTCTGTATGTTCTTGGATCATTAAACTGAAGGACTTATATAGTCGTGATTTTTAATGAAGCATGTTTGAATAATTATGTTAATTTACAAAGCACTAGAATCAAATCAAGTGATCAAAGTTTTCGTGATTACTATTGTGTTTTTGTAACTTTGCCCATCACTGATTTCTGGATAGAGTCTAGCTCTGGCTGTTTTTTTGTTTTTTTTTTTGTCATTTAGAAAGTGACACTAATCAATGTAGAAAGTTTAAAAAAATTTACACTAGAAAAGAAACACATTTTATGTTATGTCTCTATAGTGGACTTTGTATGAGTTTGAAAGTAATATAGCTCCAACAGACACCAGCCTAAATACAGTCTACAATCAATACTGTATTCTGCCTTGACAGAAAGCTGAATTTTTATCTGTTAAACGTGTGAGCTTGGGGCAGCTCTGTGTCTGAAGTGGTTTAAATCTGAAATGTGATGTGCTGCAAAGAAAGTTGATTGACATCTTTGTTTATTGAAAAGTATTACATGAACAACAAAACGCGGCCAGATGCAGAACACTCCGTTGCAAAGTGCAGCTGTGTTATTTTTCAATCCTATGTGTTCTGCCCCTTTGATAACTGTCTGATGTAATAAAACTGCAAAGATCTTTTTTGATTCAATAGTAAAAAATTTGGACAAGGGTGAGATATGGAGATATATATTGGTTGCAGGGATTTGGTGAATATCTTTCAAAAAAAAGATTTTTTTAGGTTTAATGTTTCTAAATTTGAAAATAAATTAGGATACATTTAATAAACCAGTTGTCTGAGGCTGCTTGAAATATTTTTAAATCTGCATTATAAGAGGGTAGAAAAGAACAATGATGACTAATCTTAAAGCATTAAACATGCAGAATACAAAATTAAGTTCCATTTAAATTTCATGTTAGAATAATTATGCTGTTCATTGACATTTTCCCATGTTTTATTAAATCTTTATTATGTCAAGGTAAATAGAGGTTAATTCTGCTGTTATCTCTTCCAATAAAGTATTATCTTTAATCTTGCATTAATAAAACAGTAGTAAGTTACACAATGTGGGTAGTCACCACAGACTAATTTAGACCACTCTAAAATCTTGCCTTTAGAATACAATGTAGTTTAAAATAGATGTCATCAGAAAACATGGAGCAAAAAAGAAAAAAAATATTTTTCTCTTTAGGAAATTTATAGCTACATTTCTGCAATATATTGACTTATTGGTAATATAAAATACAAAATTAAAGCTGTACTCTTCCTTCTCAGAGTAATCTTGTCCTTAGTTACTGCATAAGCTCCTTTGACTTGCCTCTGACACAGTACAAACTATTAAGTAGATGGAGTGTTTGTCTTTAACACTTTTCTGCAGAGTCCACACTTTGGGCATTTTTCTGTGGTTATCATAGAATGCAAAGTCCCACGTCCTTGATTCCTGTGCATCTCTCTTCTGTCATAGATACGTAGTGCTGCCCGCCAAACGACACTACACTGTAGTGGGTGTAACAGACACTCACTACAACATTCCTTATGTTGGTGTGCATGCTACTCTCGACCCATAAAATCTCAGCTGGCTCATCATTCATCCCTAGGCATAGCTCCATGCATCTCTACTGCTCTGACATACAGGCAAACTCTTCTCCCTTCCCAACCTAGCCCATCCCTCCTGAAGGCTGGGTATCCATCCGTTGCAGCACTGCAGTTGTGGAAGCTATCCCCCAACATCCATGGGATCCCAGTAAGTTCCCAGTCCTGCAACTGCCTGCACACCCCCAGTTTCTCCTCTTTGTTCCTTATGCTGTGTGCTAATGTACGTTTAGATGCACTTTACTGGGTGGTCTGTCAAAACCTTTCAGAAAGTCTTCTTAGCCCTCAGCAAAGCCAGATTTCACAACTCAGAAAACACTTTTTTCTTTTTTCTTTTTCTTTTTTTTTTTTTTGTGTGAGGTTTTATTCAACTTAAAGGGATGATATGCCTCTATTACACTTTAAACTGCATACTGCGATGTTTTAGTTGTTTATTTATACTACTATAATTTTACTTGTTATGGTTAGCTTTAATATTTGTTTTCATCAAACTCCAAAATTCCCCATTGAGTTTTGACAGGTTTGCATAGCGAATCACTCCCCACATTCTCCCTGCACACCACTTTTCCATTTTTCTAGCTTCTGTGTAAAGTGCTCCTCAGACCCACAAGTAAGTAGATGGTCAGTTACATTTTGCCATGAACTCTATTTCATTGTCTGAAGTGTCCGTAAAGTTATTATTTTAAAGGCATGAATGTCAATAGATCTGTGAATGACATTTACCAAGCAGCTTCAGTGTTGATAGGAAAGAGAGAACTCATTTTGAAAGTGCTCTTGAGAACCATGCAGAGGGTGGGATAATTCTGTACTTGCATGGTAGTACAGCAACATGATCAGAGCACTAGAAGAGATTTCCTGTTGCATCCAGGACAAATTTTCTAGACACTCTTCCAGTGTGTCTTTACAAGATAAAACCCAACTGAGAAGCACTTGAGTAGCTAAGCAAAGTTACTCAACTAAGCTTTGAGAGCTGACCTACAAGTCAAATGTCAAAATAATAAATTATAAATAATAATACTGATAATACTGAACATTTTTTCAACCCTGCTTGACTACTATAAGTCATTATAGGATGGTAAAATGCAGTCTTAATTAGGTATTTCATGTGCAAATTCTTTACAATAAAAATGGAAGTATGAGAGGCTTGTTAAGATTCAGGTTTATTCTCAAACTTGAAATTCAGACATTGAGTATTGACCCTTTTGCTAAAAATCATATCTTGTTTGTCTGAAATTTATCCTTCTAATGCATGAACTCCCATTATTATATTGAGCTGCGCTATAACATTTAAAGACAAAAAAAAGTAGAGTGAACACAGAGCTTTTAGAAAGAAACTGGTTGAAACTTACTGGTTTTGCCCCAGCTTCTCTTTGACATGCAGGAACTGTTCACACCTGCAATTCAAAGACAAGCTCCTGAGATGGAAGTTGACTGAAAGGGAAATAAATATTTGCATAAATCTCCATGAGGTGGTTTAGATGGTCCCACCGTTTTTTTTTTCCTAACTGTGGAATGACCTGAAGCAAGATGTTTCTTTTCAGACATGTTTTGGGCAAGGAGCCGTTTCTCTTAGTGTTTTACAAGCTCTGGTGCCAGAGATGTGGTACATAGAGTCTCAGTAAGTACTGAAAGTCATCTTTAAAGTGGAAATATTCAAAGCGTGCAGGAGTCTCTAAGCGTCTGTTCCAGGGACACATTAATGCATTTGAAAGGATATTAAAGCTTAGCACAGAGGAAAAAAAAGTCCTAGTGGCAAGATGTAAAACTGCTTAACTGAATTACATCCAGAACTTTGTGTATTTGATCTGAAAAAAATAAATCATCTTACAGTTGCTCACATTAAAGCTGCATGTCAGTTTGGGAGCTTTTAGGATCTTAGACAGGTTTCATTTTTCTGGTTCACGTAAGCTCTGTGTGTATTTGTGCAACTGCTGAACCTCAGAGCAGGATTTCAGTGACCCTGTGCACTGTCTGAGGATTTCTCTAATGTGCAAATTTAAGACAATCATTATGTATAGTAAAAAATTATTATCCACCTTTCCCCCCAGTACTCGGTTGCTAATAGCGGTCATGGCTTGATTAAGAATCCTTCTAATGCTTCCAATTAACTTGCATGGGTTTGTGACTGACTCGATGGCCCAGATAAAGCATGGGATCTTCTGAGAGAGATACCAAGCTTCATTTCTGGACCGAGGGATAACGAAAGCCTTGAACCTTGGTTCAGCTCTAAGTACTGGTGGATTAGGAATGTCATTCAAACTTGAGTAACTCCAGACTCTTTATAGGAGTCAGATTAAGATATAGAAAAGTGGAGCACTGAGACAGAGTGAAGACATCTTGCAATGTGCAGTAGCTTGAGACTTGCCGTGGGCTTTCGCCCCAGGTTGTCTCCACTTGATAGGTCTGAAAGGAGATGAAGAGCTGGTGAACTCTGGGAGATGGAAGACAGAGGCCATGCACAGCATGTTCCTTTGTTTGAAACTGGACTGTTGGCAGGCAAGTCCTAGACACGTTATCAAAATCTGTCCTCTGAGTTAAGGTTGATTTTGGTGTGAAAATAATAAAAAATACATTTATGAAAACCAGAATGTGATAGAAAGAATAAGCAAAGCAAAAATTTATCCTTGGCTTTGTATTGCCTTGAGCCTCATGATTTAAAGATCACAGTAAAGTCAGTGGCTACCAATATATTATTGGTAAAAACCTAATAATTTTGATTTTTCTTAAACCAAGCAAACATGGATAGTTTGCAATGGCAATCTTGTGTGCTACATGAAATAAGTGTGACAGATGAAAAGGAAAGAGCAAACTGATTACCCTAATATTAAGAACATCAAGTGGAATTTATAAATATCTTTGCGTGTTCAACACCCAGTCCTGCACAGGACATGTTAATGCTTGTCACAGAATTTGAAGTTCATCTAATCAGAATGGAGCCTTTGAGATATTTCACACCTGCAAATGCATCAAGTGGCTAAACTTTACAGAATCATTTCGTATGATATGACCTACATATTTCATTACAACACAGTGTTCACTAAAAGTGCTTTCTACAAGAACATTTGCATGAACAAGAACATGGTTACTCTCATATATATAATGAATGTTAAAAGGTGTGCTACATACAGATGTAATAACTAAAATGAATTGTCATTTACATTTATTTTTAATCCAGGGTAATATTTTATATCAATGGTTAAAGGAAACTTCAACATTTCCACTCCTAAATATCCTTTTATTTTAAGGATAAGTTGATAATATCTTATGTATAAGCACAATGCTTTCAGTAAACAGGAAAAAATATTTCTGTAGATAGATGAAAACCAGTTATAAAGACTCTTTTATTTTTTAGACAATGGAAAATCTGTATCTACCTAAATGCTTTGGAGTGTTAACCATTTCTGAGTGCTTGATGTTGACTGCTTTAATGATGATTGTTCAGTATCTATACAATGTTTTGGCACAAAGTAATACTTTGTTTGTGTGAATATAATCTGAAGGTTGCCACAACATCTAATAAAACTGTTTCCACTTAGGGAAGCATATAGGCAGGAATAAAGGGCTGTTAAAGCACACAGCAGCCAAAAAGAAATTCACCACAGTCAGTAATGAACATACATTTCCTTTATTTGACTTCAGGTGAATTTGTTGTGCTGTCTATAAAAGTGTGAATACTTGTATTCTAGTATACAGGTATGTTTCAAGAAGAAATGTACTATAGCTGGTCTTACTGCTGCTACATTTTCCTTAAAAATATTTCTAAAAATATCTCAGAAGATAATAGAGTGGGGCAAGTGGTTGAGATCTGCAGATATATATGCACCTTAGGACTGTAAGAGTTTCATATCTTCAGTGCTTCTAGTGAAGAAAACCCCTAGTGCTGTCTCCAAGGTCACCAGTGTCACTTTTAGGGCTAATCAGCAAGGTTTTAATAAAAAACCTTTGTCCTCCCAGTGACTCAGGTTCAAGTCAATCCAACCTCTCTGTGTTAAGCAGATGCCACTGATGCAAAACTCCACCCAACTAAATCACCTGCTGAAGTCAGACAACATGGTATAGATGGCAATGAGGAAGTTTTTTAATTCGTAGCAAACAATTGTACACACACATCTGCATGTAAGTGCATCTGCATTTAGATGTGTACACATATATCTATATATTAAAAAAAATTATATGCTTCTTACAGGTGTTAGTATTTAATATGTTTTCAAAGCGAATGGAAGTAACAACTGCTATTAGTTATTCAGTGATTGAAATTAATGCACTGTTCTTCTACATTTGGAATAGAGAAGTATAATAATTAGATAGGTCTGAGATTCAGGAATCTCCAGAATGTAGTCTAACTGCTTAGTATCATATAGAGAAATTGGATTAAATTGTACACATATATACAAATCTATTTTCTTCTTTCAAATAAGGCAAAGACACTGCAGTCCCCAAAGGAGATTTTTTTTTCCTGATATGTTCAACTATTTTTAGCATTCCTCAGTGGTACACCAAAAGGGAGAATTATTTTATCTCTGTGAGGGCCTGTGAATTTCATGCAATGTGGGCTTCTGTGAACAGAGTTCAAAGTGTATTAGAAAAAACAGGTTAATTTTTACAGTAAGAGGTTGAAATGTTGAACTACCCTACTGTGGCAGTGTGAAGCATCCCACAGATAACTGTGGGGGACTGAACTCCTAGGAGCTACACAGAATATAATACTATTTACTGTTTTAGTTGTGGGCAAGAACTCTTTTCCTTTCTTGGAATCTGTAGCGTCCCTTAAGGTAGAAGTAGGGTAATACTTCAAAATCTACTTAATGTATTTAATATCCTTAATTTAATGTTTTTACTTTCAGATTTGTTTGTATTCAAAATAGCAGTAACTGGCAGCTGAAGCTGAATCATAGCATCTGGGTTCTAGTCTATTCATGACATCGGGATATTTTTACTGCTTGTAAACATGCCCTCAGATCATCACAAAATGTCACATAATTTGAATAACTAGAAATAGCAGAGAATTTATGCTGCCATTGCTCCAAACACTATATGCAGGATGTGCTGATAGCTAGGATTGAGTTAGCAACAACCTGGCCCAGAGGAAAGGGACTTCTTATCACATTCTTCCTTCTCTTCCACCCCCAGTCTGAAGTTCATAGTCAAGAGGAAAAGAAGATAGACTTTGTGGTTACAACTCAAATGTAGACTGAGGAGAAAAAAGAGGGGTTTTGTCTGAGAAAGATAAGAACCCTTTCAGAAAATTGGAAGGATCTCTGCTGTGTTCAGAGGATTTTATTGAATACTACAAGTTTACTACATGCTTCTGTCAACTGTTTAGTCTCTCTGACAATGAATGACATTTCATCCTGTGAGGGTCATACCCTGGGGACTGAAAGACACTACTCTAATATTGTAGACTAAAAGACTTATTACTTGTTTTGGGGCTGCAGGCATTTTATTCCCCAATATCCTTTTTCAATTTATGAAGAACATTTCCATTGTAAACCTCAAGGCAAATATATACATATATTCAGACCTACACATGTACTAAGTAGAGGACCTGGCTGGGCAATTTAAAGGGGAGACAGGAAAGCCAGCAACTCCACAGGTCATGGAGTCCAAACTCCTTGATGGAAAGAGGCAAAGTCCTAGCACCACAGCAGTCTAGTACTTCAGACCAGTGCAAAGTCCTTGAGACATCACAACATGCAATTACAACTTGGCTTCTAGCAGGCAAGAAGACAGTGACAAATACTACACGTGTAATGACTACTTTGTATGCTGGCAAAATGAAGAACATATTTGTAGCTAAAGGAGACACTTGATTCTGAAACGTCTTGAAAAACTGAGAAGTTCTTCCTTACTTGGTCAAATATTAGTTTGTGGGTTTGGTTTCTTTTTCCTTTTTTTTTTTTTTTTTAACTGAAAATGGCATAAACCTTTACGCAAATCTGATGAATTTCCTTGTAATTTTCAAAAATAGCTGATAACGAGATATTTCCTCATGCAAATTTGCTCTAACCTTGGGGCAACTTTGCAGACTGGAAAACAGTGAAGATTTGGTAGCAGTGTAGTCCTTAAACTTGAGGTGTGTCTTTCATTTGTCGTGTTAAAATCTGGTTTGATCTGGCTGAGTCATGAGGCTCTAACGATGTGTTCTTCAAATGTGTGTGTTGATTCTGAACCAGTCATTTTGCTTATTAATCTCTTGAAACTTCATTTGGGTCCATGAGTTAGCTCAGCTAAGCAGAGATTCATAATCAGTGTATGCTTCCACAGTATTCTGTGGGTTATGGCTTCTACAGCTGGATATAATTTGGTGATAGCCAGGAAAAGTCCTGTGATATCAAAGTCATATAGTGAAGTGCTTTTACTGTGTACGTTCTGACTGATTTAGTTGTCTTCTGATTATTTGTTTGTCTCATAAGGACTACGTCTGAAAACCTACTAAATACTCCCAAATGTGAAAACTCAAAATACTAAAAAGTTAATCTTCAGGAAACACTATCAAAATGTTTCATAAAGGATATTACTTGATGAAAAATAAGTAAAATTCCTGTCTACATAAGTGTAAGGTTTAACATAAAATATCCTGTAGCCAGATCTCAGCTGGAAAGGGAAATCTATATAGATAATCAGTATAAATCTGCACGTTTGTCGATTATGGTATAAATGGAGTACTAGACAGCATGGCCTAGAAGTCCACTTATCATACAAAAAACCCTGAAATTTTGATGCCTCTTTCTATTCTTTGAACACTACAAATTATTAGAAATAATAACAACAACAATACCATCTTATATTAAGAGCTATTTTTAGGTCTCTTTAGAAACCTTTACAAAATATCATACTTCTAATTGCAACTCTGGGCATTTGAGATAAAGAGACTATTCATTGCCAGTAATTCCTTAAAAATTGTAATGTCCTTTAAATGGTTTTAAAAGAGATTTTGAAATAAAGATACATAAAAATATCCATATAAAGCCATTACCATTTTCCATTTGTTACTTAGGATAAATATGTTATTCTCACTGAAGGGCATCAGCTCCTATGACCTGGGCTTTTGACTGTACTCTCTCTGCAATTATTTGTGGAAAGTGAGCTCATTGCAAAGGTAGTCGATTAATTTTATGTGTAGTTTCCATCATTCAATGAAAATCTGGTTAAGTTCTCCCAAGAACAGTATTTTAAAAAATATTCGTGAAAAAATAGCATCTTTTTGACTTGGAACTCACCATCATTTTCACAAAATCGTCAGGAGTTGTTAATATATTGATGAACATGTGGTGACAACATTAGCTATAAAACCCCTTTGAGAGTTGCTGGGAAAAAAAGGGATCTTCAGATTCAAGTAAAACTTACTGCTTTGTTAGCCCAGCATGAGGAATTCCTGATTCCCCACTTGTCTACTGTGTTTAAATATTATAACTCAAATATGCTTACATAAAAGCTTATTGATTGGAAGAATCACTTGCTTTTTGTGCATTAGTTAATCAGGCTGCTGTTTTGAAATCTGTCCAGGAACCCGCAGTGGAACCTTTCCTAATCCATCTGTTTAAGTCTCAAATGGTTTCACTGCTCCACTCACTTACCAGCACTGCTGGAATGTTAGTGCTTTATGATTAAAGGATATTGTTGTTCTTTTCATCCATCATCCTGGAGTTTGCTATTAATAATACAGTTCTTTTTTTTTTTCTTTCTTTCTTTTTGGCTGTTTCCTTAAAAAACTGCTTAGATTTTCTTTTCTTCTCTTATTTTCCTTATTTAGACCAGTCATTTTCAGCAACTAAGGTAGACGGACAAAAATAAGTGCATCAGTGCTTCCTGGAAAACGTGGACTGCCTTTCAGTATCTGAAAAAGAAACAGGAGAAAGACAAAAGAAAATTAAGCACTCTCTGTGGCTCCAGAAACATGTATCAATTATTGCTTCCCACTCATAGTAATATCTAAAAGCATTTATTTCAACAAGTCTTTGTGATTAAATTATATTATGGGGAAAAATCTGAGGTTTAGTTTCTACTGAAGTATACTACAGTTTGTGAAAATGTACCCACTGTACGTCTGTAAAATAGCTAAGCTGTATTTGGATATAACTTCTGATCAGTGACATTTCACATAAAATGAGGAACTTTCTTGTTTTTTCTATCTGTGTTTAAAGGAAAAGGAACTTAAATTAATAAAACAATAAGTTTTTTTTTTTTTCCTTTATAGGAGTCATGGATGTTAAAGGAGACATTAATCAGGTGTGAAAGATCTGATACCAGCTTTGGTCAAAGGGGTCGAGTGTCATCCTGAGAGTGCTCCTCTCTGGGACAGGAAACCGACGCAGCAAAGCCCTGAGAACATGCTGCAACACTTCATACTCAATCCACAGCCCTATAAAGAGATGAAAAATGAGCCTTGTCCAAAGCTCTTACCTCAGCACCCAGTGGCAAAAATAAAATGTGGGCTTGGGACCAGGTCTCTTTGAAGCAGGTTTTTTTATTTTTTTTTTAAACTCTGCAACAGGCCTCCGGTGGTTACAGGTATTGATCGCCAGAAAGTAATCTGTTCATGTTTGGGGGCATGCCAGACCGAATCCTGGAGTACATTCCTTCCTCTCCAAGGACATGTTGAGCTTTTTATACTGTCCACACTGGCTCGCTTGTCAGCCATCTAACTTCTTTGTCTTTAGTGCTTTCCCTGTTTGTGGGAAGCATATAATTAAACCTCCTTTATAAAAATATTATACATTACTACTCTAGAATTTTCTTCCAATGCTGAAGGTTTTTTACCCCATTTTTTAAACCCTCATTTTTCTTGTATAATCATTATTTGATTCCCTCTGGCTGCCTACTACTTATTTGTAGTAGTACCATTCATCCATTGAGACTTTTCCATCTGTCACACAGTTTTGGTTTCTCTCCCCAGAAGCTTTCTTCTCCTACTGTGCCATGCTTGATTTTTTTGGGTTTAGTTGTATGTTTGTATGCTATTTTTAGTATTTTAAAAAATGTTTCACTATTAAGAACAAATACAAAAAGAAGAGAAAAAAAAAAGCAGCTCAGACCCAACATTGCGCACAGAGGCAGGATGAGGAGATAGAGATTCCTGGTGAATTAAGGAATCAACTGTTCTACTAGGGCAGAACTAGTGGCCAGACCCTGCTCTCTCTGTGTTGCCTTCAAAATCTTTCCAGTTTTGTGTTAGATAAATAGGTGATGTCAGGAAGTGTTGCATTCCCTTTGCTGTACTGACTCCCTTTGGTGTATTGATTATAAAGACTATCTGAGGAAAATCAAACATACTGAGGTACAATACTGTGATTACTTAAAGAAAAGAATCTTTTAAAGGGCCAAACAGTCCCTTACTGAAACAAGATCAGAATTACATCTTACATTTAAAATTAAATGAGCCATTTTCATTTGCAGAGTTTAGATATTAAAGAAGTGCAGCACTTGTTAGTGTGATGTAAATGGGAAGTGTGTCCAGCATATCTTAGTTTTTGATGTGAGCAAGAATAGAAGATTTTACAAGTGCTCTACCGATCTAACTTGCAATTGAATCAAATCTCAAATCATTAGTCTTGAAGAACACCTCCAAAATTACATACTTCAAATAATATATTTTGAATTTCTCCTTATTAATTTTCTCTTATTTTCCTCTTACACTTCTCATTGTATCTTCCTGTGTTTTTGTTTCAAAAGTTCCTGCAGGTTTACCATGATTATTAGGATTAGCAAAAAGTTTGTATTTTGTTCTGGAAAATCTTTTTTTTTTTTTTAAGTAGAAATGCTTTCATCGTTTAAAAAATTACTTCTCTGGCTATATAGATAGTGATGATAGTATCCAAGCAAATAGAAAAGCTCTGTGTGTGTCCTGATTTGAATGGCAACCCTCAGAAAGTTTCCTTTTCTACCAACTATTTCATTGCACTGTTCTGAGAATGAAGTGGATGGAAAAAAAAATCAGACTCTTCAGTATACACTTGTATAGGTAGATGTCTGAAAATGTAGGTATTTTACAAAAATCCTATTTGTAAAGTGTTGTCCTATGAAAGTAAGGGTCATTCAGACCAACCTCTTACTTTACCTGAACTTTATCATGTTTTGAGAGGAAAATAAATAGTTTCTTTTCTGGGATAATTTATAGGAAACAAAATAAGTGAGAAGGGAAAAGGGGCAGGAATGGGAGAGTGTGGTGGGGGAAAAAAAAGTATTTTTCCCCTGGAGTTAAAAAATGGTAACCCCCACGGGGGTGGTGTCAGAAGATGTTGACCCAATCAGTGCCCCTGTAAAATTTAAACATATCACACCAGACCAGAAAAGAAGGATGATGAGGTAGTTGGAGGAAAAGTGGCCATGTTTTAAGACCACAAGGAGAGAGACCCCAGCTAGGGTTGTAGAAACTCGGAAACAGTGTTAAACTGGACTGGGTTCTGTGACTGAAGAGCTGGAGGACTCTATCTCCACTGTGAGTGGGCAGCAGGATTGGCGGCAGAGACAGTACTGAGCAGAGAACTGTGGCCGAAGGCCAAAAGAGATAAGAGGGAAGCAGCGAAGATGGCATGCAGCAATGCAGTGAGATATCCTGCAAGGAGAGAGAGAGAGCTGGCAACAGAGCAGAGAAAGCTCAACAAAGACAGTTTTGGGGTAAGAACTGAATCAGATCCTCCAAAACCCCTTTGAGACCCCTCCTAGGAGGAGGAGGTGGACTCCTACTTGATGGAAGTCCTAAAATGCAACATGCACCAGAGAGAGGAGCTGAGAAGCTCGTAGACGTCCCAGAAGCTGGATTGGGACAGCTGGACGGAATGCGGGTGAAGTGGCCTTGTTCCCCTCCACTGCTACCACGCTGGCAGTTTTGAGACAGAGCAAAGGAGCTCTGATAGAACACTTAGGGCAAGGACTGAACTGAAAGCTGTCCTAAACATTCTGACTAGAGGGAACTCAAGCCCTCGAGGAAGGGACCTTCATGGGGGTCTTACACCCCATGATATGACGTGGTGAGGCGAGCCTTGCCCCTGCTTCGCAGTCCACGGGAGAGAGAGACCTTCACTTGGAGCCAAAGGGCTGAGAGGGGTGAGAGAAGACCCCCTTGTGTGTAATGGAGAAAGAGATTCCAGCTACAACAACTCCAACTACGACTGCTGCATTGAAGAAGAGAGACACTGCTACCCTGAACGTGGAAAGGATCTTTCCTTCTTCCCTTCTGGACTTTTGTTGGAGTGAAAAGAGATTTGATCCAATATAAATACTGCTTTATCATAGGAGAGATAGTTAGGATTATGTATATAATATATTATAATATTTATTTGTGTATAATTGGCCTCATAAGCCACCAGCGTGCCTGTAACGAATGTGGATAGAGACTTCCCAAATCTTCGTTCGTGAAGCCTAGCCACGATGATGAGATGTGTATAATTGTAATATAATTCCCTTCCCCCCATACTGAGTCTTACTTTTTGTCTGGAAAACCCCTCTCACACTGGGGTGAGTTGTGGGAAGGGGACTTGGACTCAGAAATTGGATTTTTGTGGGTATCAAACCGCAACAGAGAGATACACTGAAAAGTTTTCTGTCTTTCTTCTCAAGAAGAGATGATTGAAAAATAATAAGGGTGAAAGTGTAGGGGTTTTTGTTTGTTTGGTTGGTTTTGTTTTGTTTTTTGTGGCCACAAATTTGACGGTCCCAGTGCAGGATCAACATATACCTGTGTCATTCAAGTTTGTCTTGCCTCCTCTGAAAGACTCTCAGTGGGTGAAATTTCATTGTTGCACAGGGAATTCAGTTCAGTGCTTCATTGCAATCATTTTTTCTTTCGGAAGCTTAACTCTATTACTTCTTTTTTTTACCCAAAATGGACTAAGCAAACACACTGCAGCCATTGCTCAAACTCTTTCCATTTTCATTGGTTTAAGGTTAAACAAGCCCAGTTCCTTCAGGCTTTCTTTGCAGGCCTGATGATTTAAACTGCACCTCAGTGGATCCGCTTCTTTCCAATATGAGGACTCAGAGGTACATGCAAACCTTCAGATGACACCTCCTGGGCTGCACAGATAGATTATTTCACCTGCCTTGTAGATGTTGTTAGATTTTTCTCTTGTAACCACATCACGTTCTTTGACATTTGTTGATATTATTCTTAAATTTCTTCTAGTTTGTTTGTGTATGCTGCAAAACAAATAGTAAAATAATGTGGCAGTCTTAGAAGTCTGATGATGAAAGAAGTTGGGCAGGGACCTTACAGCTATGAAACCCAAATACAGCCGAGCTGGTGGATGTGGTAAGCCAAACAAATGGCCTATCTGGTCTTCTGAGTTAGTTTTAGACTGGCTTGCTATTGGCCCTGTTCTGAAAGCGTTTTATTCCCATATGTGTGAACTTAATGAAATGGAGAGGACAAAGGGGTGGAGTGGGATAGTCTAGCTTAGGGAATCAGTAGCACAGGAAGAAGTTATTTCACTCTGAACTGGGCTTCTATAGTCTTGACAAGAATAGAAAAAAAAAAAAGTGAAGAGTGCACCCCGAATAGCTGAACAAATTAATTTTTTTTTTTAAATACAGAATGTATCAATTCTAAAACTATAATAATGTCTAAAAGTGACTCAAGTGGTGACAGCAGTCTTCAGGGACAAGTCTGGACAAGAAGGACTGTGTCATCAGTATATGAACAAGTAGAAGGACTGTGTCATCAGTATACGAACAAGTGGGGTTTTTTTTCACATGAGGGAGTTATTTCTAAGTTATTATTTTTCAGTAGGATTGTATGCAATCCTTTGTGTATAGCACTAATTTGAAAATCTAATTCTGTCTTTGTGGCTAATACTATTCGCCTCTTTCTCCTACAATGAAATGGAGTGGTTCTATCTGTTAATTAAAGATTTTGTTTTAGAGCTGCTGCCTGTTTTTCTCTTCCTTCCTCCTTCATGCCATCACTTTAAGACTTCAGAGCAATAGACCAGAGTGCTTGTGTTAAATGAATATATTTGACAGGAGTTAAGTCTTTTGGGCATTGCAATAGGTTTTCCTCATCTTGGCATGTGAAGACTGAGAGTGTTCTTTGACACCAGCAGCAGAGGATGTGAGCACAGCAACTTTCAGGGCATCAGAAGTGTCAGCATAAGGAAAAATCAGCAAAAGTAGACAGTGTTGAGGTAATTTTCCCACACCGTGCCATGAATTTAGCCAACTCCTGCTCTGTTGAATTCTGTGCTGACAGAGATTCCTTCTTTGTTGCTAAATATCACATAAAGTGTTCTGTCAGCATCAAGACTTGTTCAATCCCCTTATGTAGTAAAATAAAAATATAATCCTTATGCCCATGTTTGAAATTTGAGCATAAGTTACAGAAAAGAAAAAAAAAGAGTAAACCTTTCCAACAGGCCAAGACTGCATTTTAGAGGTTCATTTTCCAGAACATCATGTAATCAATGCTGTCGAGAAGAGCTGAAGGCGAAAGATATGTAGGGCACAAGTACTAAAAATTGAAAATCTTACTCCCATTAAAATGCATGGGATTTCTGCCAGTTGCCATAGACATCAGTGGCAGCAATATCCTGCTATTTTTTTCTATTTTTACTTTCTGCTTTCCTCATCTTTTTATTTATTTTTGAATCCTGACAAAACAAAGTAAAACACACATTACTATAGTGGTTTCCATGGTTTATGTCACAGATCTACTAATTATTAGGATTACAATTATTTAGTTATGCCCCAAATTTCATAGTGATGATTAGAACCTACAGTCAGGAAGTTACAGTTAGGTAAGAGACCTCTGATCTCATGAGTACTGATAAATATGGTTATTACTCTGAACTTTTCTGCACCCAGCTGGATTTTAGCTAAGATACTTAAGTGAAAAAATGTTTGAGAGGCTGCGCTCTCTTTCTATGTGGCACAAGCATCAGACAAGAAAGTGAAAGCTCTGCATCACCAAAGAGAGCTTGCAGTTTTATTGTGGCTTTGAAAAGGAATATCTTTGCACCTGAAGAGTTTTGCATATATGCATTACTGATAAAGTATTACTGCACATTTGTTTGCACAGTATCATTTCTTCTGTTGGTTTTTGTTGTTGTTGTTGTTGAATTTTAAATTTCTAGCCTCTTTAATAAGTGGTATTTTGTATGTAATCTGGATCCAGTGTTGCTGCTCAGAAGTGTGCCATGTCCTCCAAGTGAAGGGAATCAGTGCAACAAAGGGCTACAAAGTCAATCTTTGAAGGTATTTCCCCTCCCTTTAATGTCCCATAAATGTCTCTGAGTCAAAATTACTGCTACTTCTTTGCATGTTTCAGCATGTTTTGCTGAGATGCTTAGAGAGGTTTTTCTCCATATTCCATCCCAGCCACTCCTTGTGGGACTGATTGACACCCAGATGTTTCCTCTCTGTCAGTGTTTGTCACTTGCCAAGAGCAAAATGTGGGTGCTTGGCTTGGAAATCCAGATATTGACAATGACCTGGACATCTTCCTTGAGAACTTCTGAGTGTCCATTTCTATATCTTCATTTCTATAGGACTTAGGAAAAGTATTGACTGAAAAGTGCAAGAAACACAAAGACTTGACTGTACTCAAAGTAGTAAAGCTTCAGAGTTGGGAATGACTTTATCTAGTATGGAAAGAAGCCTCTTAGTGTATTTTTCTCAGATGTCTGACCATTCCTTAGATATCAATCTTGGATACTTGTATTTTTCAAAATAAAGAATGTCCTCCTATAAGGAGAGATCCTGAGTTTCCCCTTTCACTCCTCTTTCAGTTGATGCTGTTCTGCAACTCTCATATAAATGGGTTCATTCAAACTCAAAATGTGAGATAACTTCTTTCCCTTTAAGTGTTAATAATTTTATGTTAAAAAAGGCTTTCAGAAATATTTTCTTGTCCTTTTGACCTCTAATAAAAATGTCATGATTTTTCTCTGTATTCTTGTTAAAAACACGGAGTCAAATGGATTTATTGTGAATTGATTAAGAAAAAAACAAGAAACCTAGATAACATATTCCTGGAAAACTTAGTTTCCTGAAAGTACAATATTTTTCTCTACTTCATAAATATTATACTGGATCAACGCTTGGAAGTAAATAAAATGTAATTACTATTGATGCTGTATACAATGTTCAGCATCTTTAAATGATAATACACGCTTAAATAAACTAAAGTAGTCTGAGTAATTTCACCTTAATTAGTGTGTCTTTTGTTTGTGTAACAATCTATTCTGATTTTTTTTTAAAGCAAGTTAAATATATAACATAAAACTAACTGCAGGCACACAAGTTGCAGGATGATTAACACAGCTCTTTTGGTGCTTCTGATTTTTTTTTCTGTATGGAAAGGTCAGTAGAGAAGCCCGGAGAGATCAAATTGGAATGATAGGTTACTGTAGAATGTGTGGAAAACCACAAACCATGTTGCAATCCTTTCTCATGGTAAATTTTTGGTACCATTTCTGACAAAATAAAGGGATACCTTAAGCTTCTCTGTTTGCAGGGTAATCAATTTTGAGGCAGCATTTTCAGTTTATGGCAAAAAATGACTCAACCCTTCCACCCTCCACTTCCCCCTCCCCCCCCCTTTTCTTTTTTTGTCACTGATAAAACTGTAACTAGGTTTTCTGGGAAAGTGCATCATCCAGTGCTTCCCCACGTCTTTCCTTGAAGTATTTCTTTTGTCTGTCTCACCCGTGTGCAGTGACACAATGTTTCTGCACAGTGGGAGCTTGCAATCTCTGAAGAGGCTTTCCAGCATTGCTTTTTAGACTGAAGTCATTACAATCTTCAATAGGTACTTGGATTTGAAAAACTAGTACATTATTATTCTCTGGACTGTCTGGATGTAAAAAGAGGCTATTTTCTTGCTTCCTTTTATTTATTTATGTCCCTGGGTACACATTGCCCTTACACCTAACTTTAGTTTGTTTGGATCTCAATCGGAGCTGCAATTCAGATGTCTTGTGCTTCTTGTGTTTTCCTTTCATGTAAGGTTTTACATTATAAATGAGAACTCTCTGTCAGAGAGATTTATATTTTGGTTCTACTTAATGCTTTTGAGTTGCGCATCCTTTTTTGTATGTGTAATTATCATAGTTATTATTATCACTAACATAGTGGAGCATATTGTACAGTATGTTACAATAAATGTTATGATGTGTAGCGTAACAGATGTTTGTTAATATGTCTATGATTTTTAAATGCCAACAAGTTGCATAGCTTCAGAGAACATTCAGGTCATCTTATCCGATATCCTCTAAACCACAGGCTGCATCTGTTGCACCAGTAAAACATTATCCCGAGCCCAGGGACTTTGGTTAGGTTAATTTGTCATGGGACACAATTGTTTCCTCTAGCAAGAAAAGGAGAGATCAGGATTCTACCAGCACCTGAGGACTGTGTTGTGAGTGGAAATGGATGAGGAAAGACTTGTCCCGATGATCCTGCCTACGCTCTATGGCCCTTCCTGCAGAAAAAGGGCTCCAGACTCCTCCTGAACTCTTCCTGAAGTCACTAGAAAGAAAACTCCTCTCTAACCCTGAGTCTGGTGCATGTTTGACCCTGGACATGTGAGCAAGTGATGGTAATCATCTAAGAAAGTTAAGGGAATTAAAAAGTCAGAGTACCACAATATCAGAGAACACATTTCAGCCTCATTCCTTTTCTGTAAAAAATACAAATCACCCCTCCCCAAACTTTCTGTTTTGACTATTTAAAGGCTGTAACTCAATAGGACATTAAAGATTCATAGTATAGACATTTTTAAAATATGCAAAATGGAAAATCTCATTTTTTTTCATTGCTATTTCACCCATATATCAAGATAAGAACACATATAGACCAGCATTTACAGCCTTTATTTGATCTTTTAATACATAGAGTGGTTTTCTCTTAGAGAATCAACTTCTGGAGTTCTGTTGAATGGTTGCAGCTGTTGGAAAACCTATATGACAAAAGTTGCATAGTCTTTCCAGGGGAAAAGGGCGGATCAAACATGTCAGTTGAGAATGGCCCATTTTGGAAATTACTCAAAATTACATTGTATTTCTCACTGATGGTAACAACTGTGAAAGAGATACATGATTTGTATAGGAGTAATGCAACCTTTAACCAGTTTTATATTGACCCTACCTGCAGAGGCTCTGGAGCAAGCTCCACAGTGGTAAATAACTGTGAATAAGTCTGTTTACTGATGCTTGGGAAATTTTTATTTTAATGAGACATTTGCCTGCACTCAAAAGAAAGAGAAAGTCAGACAAAAATTCCTGCAAGTAATTTCATAAACCATCTAAAAGCTCTCTGATGCTCACATTGCCAATAGGTGATAGAAAATGCATTGATGTAAGGAGCTATGTTATTACTGGGCATCAGTTTGATAACTAAAAGACCAAGAGGTATCTTGGTGAACAGTGAACAGAATCAATTCTTTTATCATCTCTTGAATTATTCAGGCCCAAGAAAAGAAGAACAGAGAACAACATTTTCTATCAAAATGGCAGAGTTGAGTTTTGCTCTGTTTTCGAAGCAGAAAGATGCCCGTTGAATTTATTGATATGTGGTTCATTGTGTTTGTGCAACTTTCCAACATCAGTCCCATCTTCCATGCTTGCATTCAGCTTGTAGCCTTTTGAAGGTGGTACAACCCTTGCTAACCTAAATTGGCAGAGAATGGGCGCCACAGACTGTAAGCTGTAACTTGTATTTCAGTATACAACTAGATTTTAATAAACATAAACACTGGCTTGAATCTATGCCAATGTCATTCTTGCTGTCTCTGGATAACATAACACTATATAGTAAAGTATGTGTCAGGTTTTCCTAACATCTTATAGTTACTCCGCGTTAACCTGCTGGACACACTGGGATTCTAAGGAACCTGGACAGAGAAACAAACTGCTGCTGAAAACAACATGGGAATCAATATCTTGTATTACTGTAGAAATCCTTCTGGGCTTAAAACCTTATTTTCTTGTGTTTGGCAGGGAGCCCCAGAGAGTAAAAAGGAGGGTGAATCATAGCAGTTGTAGCAAATGTGTTCCAACAGAAAGTGTTCCTGGGCTTCATGGATTTGAAGGGTTTTAAGGCCAGAAGGGGGTGTTGGATTGTCTTGTCAGACCTCCTGTTTAGCAGGGGCCGTAGGACATCCTGGTATTAATCTCTGCCTTACATTCAGTAACTCTGTCCAGACAAGGCTTGTACCTTTTAGAAAGGTGACCAATCTTGGTGTCACTTTTGGCAGTGTTTTTTTGCTGTTCTGATGGCTAGTCATCCTTACTATGATAAATGTGGGCCTTATTTTCTATTTACTTGTCTTTGACTTCCAAAAATCAGACCTCACTGTATTTAGACTGAAGAAACTTTTATTGTGAAATTTCTGATCTTTTGGCTGATCAGCTTCTCTTTTAGTCTCTTTAACTCTCTCCTTGACAAGGAGAAAGCTGCCTCAAGGTCTAAAGTGAAAAGCAGACATTTCAAAACTTTAATTCCTCTCATAATTCTTGATCATTTTGGACACATTAAATCATCTTGCTTTACATTTTTAGAATCCAAACATACACAAGGTATGCAAGATATTCAAAGATCTCTTAAGTAATAATACCAAAAAAAAGTAATATAAAAAAATAATTTATTCTTGTGCAAGGTACATTTGGGAACCAGCATATTTTACCCCCAGAAAATCAAAGTTTAGAACTCCACTTGCCAAGACAAGGCACCTGCATTGGTTGAAACAGTTAGCTACATTTAGATCAACAACTAGATGAGCATATGAAGAAAAGGCATGTTTAGAAGGCCCATGCTTAAGGCCTGATCTTGCTGCAGTCATGGGAGTGGGCCCCACTGACTACACTAGGGGTTAGATCAGGACTTTGCTGAACAGTACGACTGTTCTTTGCAAAGATGATGTATTTAAATATGAAAAGTAATGAAGTAAGCATGGCAAATTGTGGTTTAGTTGGAATCTAATTTTCATAGCTTTTTTTTTTTTTAAATTAGAGATAGATATCTCTATTGTAAGTATAGAAATATATAAAAGTAAGATACAGGTAAAAAAGATGGCTGCATAAATTAAATTGCATTTGCTGAAGTTATTAACATCACAAAGCTACATGTTAGAGGTAGAATCCTGACCTCATGAAGTCGAAGAGATGTGCCGCCTTTAGAAACGTAAAACTTTCTTATTGATTTGAATTGAGTAAACTAAATTTTTCTTTTGCTCCATTCAAGAGCATAAATTTAGTTGCAAATATAAACTTGGGGCAGAAAAATTACTTGTTATCATAGAGATACAGGGGAAGGGAGCAGGGAAAGACGGAAATATAATTCCATTTTGGTTCAGTTGAATTATGTGTAAAGGCAGGGAAGCACTGAGTCATCTAGGATAGGTAAGAACATTCCCACCAATGAAAAAAGGCATTGCACTGGAAGCAACTGGGAAGGGGTGGAAAAATTCACCTCAGATTATTTTCTTAATTGTTTTCAGGATATAAGAGATTAAGGAGAACTGCTATCTATCAGTATGCCATGTCCACAGACAGTGTTGTCTGCTACATTTTACCAGTGACAATCACAGGTAAATCCAAATATGGATTTTTGCACTGCTGGAGAGGGATATAACTATATCATCCTCATTTGTGTATGGATTTCACCTAGAAATTTAGGAATATAACTTAGTGCATGAGAAAATCTTAAATGCTGAGAGTTCTGAATTCACAACCTTATTAAGGGAAAACCACTCTCAAAACCTTTCCTGGATTTTTTTCTCATAAGTAATTATGGGTGGGTTTTTCAACTTGGCATTTTGAATAGTAGGTCAGATATTTAGAGTTGGCATCCTGAAGAACTACCTAGTATCCTAAATGCTGTTCATTTCTCTTCTTCTGTTATGTAGGAAGGAGACAAGAAAACACTAATAGGGTACTTCAGTCATATATACTGAGAATTTTTCCAAATAGCAGAAATCTTTTGCTTTCAGAGGTCTGGATAATTTCCCAGTGCATCACCATTAATGTCTCTGTTTATCTCACTTTATCATAACTTTGAATAATATGTAGTAACTTCTAATAATTTCATTTTTAGCTTAGCCCTGCAGAATCTATTATTCCAGGGCTGGAATCACATGCCATCTCAAAATCCAGTCAGCACTGCATAAGTGCTTTGAATGATGACAGATCAAGAGAAAGTGGAGCTGAATACATAATTACTCCAACATGCAGTTAATACTGGTTGATAAAGCTATGGACACACAATTAAGAAAACACGCCTGATAAAACAGTTCTTTTTAAATAGATGGGAATGAGCTACAACTGGTTACAAAGGCTTGTGAACTTCCCTTCTCTTTCCGAATGTCACTGCCTCAGATTGCCTTGGCAGCCTCATGTATAGTGTTTGCTTCATGCATAATGATTTCCCTCTTTTCCCCCTTCCTTGAACAGTTTTGCCTTTTCGACTACTGTTACCACCATTTAATAAGAAGCCTTTCCTTGGCTTTCTAATCGAAAACTTGCTTTTATCTTTCTTCATAAAAGAATTGAAATGGCTTCTCTCAGGTTTCTTTAGCCTCTGGGGAGATAAGGACCCTGCGGTTAACAGGATGAGAGATTTTTGTTTAGAAATTTTTATTTAGACAATGAAAAATGACCTCTGTAAACTCAAAGCGATCTTATTTTGGGGCTTTAGGCTTCTGGCAGATAAATCAATTGGGCCCTTGGGACAGCAAAGGAAAAACCTTTGCAGTAACTATGTCAGGACAACGCAATAGATTTGTTGTGAGGATGCAGTTGTGTTGAAGGTAGAATGCACTTAAAAATAAATATCATTTTATTTTCTATTAAATATTCAGGATTTGGATAGGAAGCTTTTCAGCTGCCGCAAGAAAATATTTTTTTTCTTTGATATAAACTTAAGAAAAAGACTGATTTTTTTCTGGGAAGGGGGCAGTGGAAGGAGGGGTGAGCAGGGGGATACAAAGGAAAGATGTTTTAACAATGAAATATTCAATGTCATGATAAAGAACTTATTAAATTTTATTTTGTCTATACCTCTTCTTAAAAAATACCCCCTGTTTACTATGAAAGACTCCTTTCTAAATATCATTTAGTCTCCTTTCTAAATATCTTAACATTGTTCTTTTTTAATTTTTTTTTTTTAATGATTTAATTATTACCTACTTCAGGCTATGGCTTCAACAGAGTATCACAACAGTTTTCACACCTATGTGTAACCCTAAAGAACTTTTCAGATCTTCACAGCATGAACTTGCACAGCATATTTGCTCTGAAGAACAAGCATAGCATTTTGCTGCTCGTTCTCTACCTGTTTCATGCAGAGTGCAGCTACAGAGTGAAAAGTTATGCAGACATAAATTGCAAATTTGACAAGGAAGCAAATGAGGAAACAGATGCTTAACTAAAATGTATTGATGTGCAATTGTCAGTGAGTTGGTGGGTGTTGAATAACGCAGTTAAAATGCATCAATGAAGCCTTATTTCATCTTAAATAAAAGCTACGGTAAATAGAATTAGAGAGTGTGAGACAAAGTAATGAAAAGCAGATAAATGCATGTGAACCTATTGTCACCCTACCAAATGCAGGCTGACGTTTGTGCAAAACACCCACCCCTGGCAGTGGGATCTCAAGCTGCTGGAAAGAAGCAAGGTTTGTTGAGGAGGGTGTCTCATGAATCCAGTTTCATTTCCTCCATTAAGAGGTAGCTGAGTCTGGAGAGGTGGCAAGTTACATAGGGTATTTGATAGTGCCAAATGCCACCAAAGTTTAATCTTCATTACTATTCACTTGGTTAAGGAAGGCATGACACAAAAGGAGAATGAGTTTGCAAGTTTGATGGCTCTGTTTCATGAGTGGATTGGGGATTTACATCCTATGCAGTGCTGCTCTTTCACCTACAGATTATATTCAAAAGAATACAGCTCCCTATTTCTCCTTTACACCCATTTTCTTTTTCATTTTATTTTATTTTTTCAGAAGCAAGACAGCTTCAGATAAAAATCTAAGAAATTAACACAAGTGCCTTTTACACCATAAAGCTTCCGTGTGATTACTTAGCTCAGTTCCTTGTGGTTTTTTTTCAGAACAAAAAAGTTAGCCACAGAGGAGCACTCACCTGGATTCAGCAGTACCCTTCAGCTGCACCAGTAACACTGGTGCCTTCTATATCTCATTATCCCTGGGGCAGTAAGAGATATGCTTGTAAATAAGAAATTAAATAATTCATCAAAATTAAAACAATTAGCATAACTGAAGGATACACTCAGAGGTATTTACTGTGAAACAGTAAGCAGAATCTCCTTGCAGTGAATGAAATTGGTATGAAGTAAAACTGAAAAAACTGGACCCAAGAGATTTTTCTGAAAAGGTCATTTATAGGGTTTTTAATGCTCCAGTCATTGATGTCACAATTTCTATTCTGGTATTATGGGAAGGGAGAAAGCCTTTCTGAGAATGTTTCCATTTTTCTCAACTTTGCAAATATTAAGATTGAAAGACAAAAAAAAAATTCACTTTTAAACAGAAAAATCTCTTTAGAAATCCTGGGAGTGCAGTTAAAGACAGCCAAAAGATATTAATTCTAGTCTAGCTGATGTTCATCTTGCACATCTGTCTTGCAAGACAGATATTCTGGAAGAGTGTCCTTCTATGGCTTTATTTTCCACTTTGTCTATGAAGCTAAGGGTAAAATTGTATCCTTTTTGTTGTATGTTTATGACACCAAAGAATTGTGTGTGGCCACTTTGTGTGCAGCTGACTTGTTTTTGAGGCTAGTACTTCACCTTTTTTTGTTGTTTGAGCCCCATTGATTTCTGTGTGTAATCTTAAGGCACTTTTTGGACATTAGAGAATTCAGCCTTGTAGCCTTATAACAGTCTACAGTTTTGTTGGCAGTGTAACACAGTGGTGGTCAGCACAGGTCCCTGAGACACATTTGGGTTGTGAACAGTTCAGTTATGTTTCCCATGCTGGGCTTATGCTGCAGGAAAAGCAGTTAGGCTCTCCTCTTATAAAACATTAGTGAAAAATCAAATCTGTGAAAAGATGAGAAAGCAAACTGGGAAAGACTGCTGAGATCAACAGTGTTGACATCTTGGATACATATTGCACTTTCAGCTGTGCAGTGGAGCAGCAGGGATCCTGGGGAGCCACCCTTGCTGTTCTCCTGTGTTTCTGTTTCTTTTCTTCCTCTCCTCTGAGATAATGTGGGTGTTTGCTGTAGGGTTTGCTGTGGGTTTGCTGTAGTTTTGCTAGTCTTTTAGAAATCAGTCATTTCCTAGAAGAGTGATTACTCATATTTCCTAATTATCAAATTTATGTTCCCTTACTCTTTTTGAGTGCTTTTTCATGGCATCTAAAATTCTGTTTTTGAAGGCATAACATTAATAAATACAGTAGTTAAGGATGGCAGCAGAAGGGAATTCTTTCGCTTTATGATTAGAATCTGAAAATTCCTTCTAGACTTTACCTTATGGGTCTGTAATGTTTAACTTGTTTGCTATTAGTATCGAAGTTTCAGTGTAAAGAGCTGGAGACATTTGGCTCCATCTTGCTGGACTGCCTATGTCTTTAGTTTTCCTTTCTGGACACCTGGTTGATGTGCTGTAGTCTAAAATTGGTGCTTGTGCTAACATATAAGGCTACATTGATGCTAAGAAAGTTTGGGTTTAACTGCATGCTGCTCTAGAACAAAAGATCGGTGTGAACCACAGTCTGAGAGATCCTTTTCCACTAAACCTTCTTGTCAGCACACCCATTTTAGTACCTCTTTGCAGCACAAGAAAAATACTGAGGAATGTTGGTATTAATTACAATAAAGCTCTTCAATGCCAAGGAGGTAGTTCTATGAAGCTAACAGCATCTGTTTCTGGGTTTTGAACTAAAGAAGATTTGGCAAATGGATTCTCTTTTCTAGTGGAAGTTGGGCACTGTATAACTGTAATGGCTACTGGTAAAATGTTTCCCAAGGAATTTTTGCCTTAAAAAAAAAGAACCCCTAGTGGACTGTAACATGTAAGGCAGCAAGTAATTTCCTTTCTAAATTTTTCTACATAAACAATGTGTGCTATAATAAAATGAAAGAATTTGTCTATGTGAACATTTGACTTTCTCGTGAAAGATTTGTCTGAACTGGGCCCTCATGCTGGTTCATGTCCACATAACTCATCCTTTACAGTCATAGACTGATGTGACACAGGGTAATAGAAAGTGATGCATTGCCCGAATTTAAAGGAACACAGACTATTTCAGGATCTGCTGTGCAGCATGAGATCTGTATCAGATTTGAAACAAAGCTAACCAAGCAGACAGAGCAGTAAGATATCTATAGCATCCATTAATCAGTATATACTATGCTGTTGCTGGCTTCTTTTTTCCATTTTGGTTTTTCTCTGTGTGTTCACCATCTAATGTTATTTACCTGATGCCTTTTTAAAGCCAAGACAAATACACAAGGTTACTTGGGAAACCATTTATAAATCTTATCTCCTCTCTGTTCTTTAATTTCAATGCAAGAAATCATACTTTTTGACCCCAAATACTCCACCAGAGTTGTAGATTATCAGTGTGTCTACATAAGCTTATGTCAAAATATGAAGAAGTCGGTATTTGTTTGTTGTTGGAGTTTGTTGTTCAAGTGTTCTTTCTGTATGTGTGTACACGTAGTTTTAACCCTTACATTTGACAGAATAGAATGAGGGCAGTGCCCACAGTAGAACATTCCCACAAAACCTTACCCTTTGAGAAAAGAGTGACATTTTTCTAAATTTCTTGTCATATTAAACTCAGATTAGTAAGTAATTAGTAATCTCAGATTCAAGTTCTCAAAGAAGCAGTGTAGCTCTTCATTGTTTAATGGCCAATGCACTTTGCTGCAATTTATATTTAGATGAGATCTTAAGAACTGAGTTTCTTTATAATCTATATGCTTCTGAGGAGCTAAAGCCACACTTTATGCAAGAAAAAGTGCATTATCATCTTCAGATTTTCCCTCTGGAATCTACTTAAGAAAATGGACCAGAAACTTCAGGCACCCCTTATTGGTCTTCTGAAAGAACAGCCATCAGTCCTGGTGCTCTGCAGTCTTCCCTCCAACAGCCAACAACTTACTTTGTCTTTGCATCTGTTTGTCTTTTACCTCTGTTTAATCCAAGTTTAGTTGTACTGTATCCAGAATATTTTTTTAAAGTTGTCGAATGTTGTGTATCACAGACTTTGCATGCTAAGAACCTTTCTGCTGAGATTATTGTAGCAGAGAGAGCACAGTCCTTACACTTAGCACAAATTGTGCATTTATCAAACAAGCAAACAGGTTGTGTGCCTTTAAAAAGGTTTTCATAGCAGCCTACTTCATATTTCCTTAAAAAAATTAATGCTACTTTCTCCATAGTATTGCTCTGACATTGTATACTATGAAGTTTTAAAGCCAGACACCTTCTAGCAATAAGAACTTCAGAAGTAAAGCCTACTGAAACCATCTGAACTGCTTCAAAAAGTGCAGCCTCCTCTCAGGGATCAGCTATTTTTCCCAAGTTTGAAATTCTAACCTGGTAAATAGCATCAACAGGGGAGTTTTCCCCCAACTCTTTTGGAGAACCCCACAGATATGAATATCTTCAAAGGAGAATCTGTTAAAAAATGTAACAGTCTTCAAAGGGGAAACACCACCCTCAGCAATCTGAAGTTCTTTAAAGTGGGAGCCCACCAGCACTAAGAATCCTCAGAGGACTAACTCCCAGAGCACTGTGAAAATTTGTAAGAGAACAAACCCTCTCTCACAAATACCCAGTAGGCTATTATTTTCCTTTAAAAGGACTCTTACATGTGTACATTTATAATTACAGAAAGGGTCTTATTTAACCAGAGCCCTGTAGAACTCTCTTGCTTTTAAAAACAAATATTGATTAAAAGAAAAGAATGAAAGAAGAAAACAATTTGACTTTACTATTTTCCTTTATCTTCTTTTATTTATAACTGATCTCAATATAATACACCAATAACACTTGGTTCATGTAGCTCTTTTGATCTCTGGAACTCAAAAGTATTCTTCAAGAGTTGCGAAGAAATATTCTTGGAGTGCAGTTATCCACTTATAATGCTTGTTAACTGGGAGTCCAAATACTCTATCAGGAAGCACATATATCTCTTTTGTACTGTTGCTGGGTATGTTCTTTCAAGATGTACTTTCTTGAATAAATATTCAAGGGTTTGGTGTTCTCCTCTCACCCTCCCCTGTATTTTAGCATTTTGTTTGGTAGGGATAGCTAACACAGACATTAAAGTCATTATCAATGGCTAGAGTTACCTTCCAGGCATGCCAAAAATGCCCAGATAAGGTGGGCAATGAGTCCAGCTACCATGCTGGGCGAAAGGAGAGAGATACTGAGGTGGCTTGAGCTACTCACAAGCATCCTTTCCAGATATGAATGCAGGCATGTCCTTCTAGTGGGAATGAATTTATCATGGGTTTTCAGGAAGCAGAAGAACCCTGGTTTTTTGAGATGGAGAATGGCTTGTCTGACAGAAAGTGCCTGCATCAAAGCCACCATGAGAAGTCAGTTCTCTTGAGTTCCTAATCAGAAGGCGGCTGGGGTCTTTTTTTGCATGTTTTTGCCTCATCGGTCAATAATACAATCATGTAGGAAAGAATTTTCCCTGACTCCCAGGGTCTGTGAATGTATAACCCAAACACTGAGATTTACTAGTAAAATTTCTGACTTACTGAAGAAATGGTAGAAATAACTAAATTTTACCTGTAGAAGCAAAAATATCATGCTCCATTCATGTGTTTATTGGCTTCTTCTGTTTCACAATGCTGTATGATTTATTTTCTGATGTAACTGTAAAATCTGAAGCTTTCATATCTTGTGTTTAGTGATGTTTGATGGTTTGATTTCCTGCTTCTTAACTGATCCAAAAATGTGTGCTAAGAATATGATGCCTGATAGTAGCCTCATTTTCGACTATATAAAGGGAAAAAATCTTTTACAGTATATGATAAATATCTTTACACTTCTTTGATGATAGACTAGTCTGATATTTGCCACTTTTTTTTCTTACTGAAAATAGCATCTTCTGTTTGGAAGTTACTTAGATGTATCTGGTGGGTGATGTTTGGGTCTGATACCAATAAACACATTTATCCCATTCAGCAGATTAACTGTGTTTTGCTATGAAGCACTGATAGTTGCAGCAGTGTGTATATCCAACAGCACCATTGGCTAAATCTACTTGCAACGTGTGAGGAAAAGAAGTGAATAGACAAGTCAAAGGATACTTTGACAACTCTGGGCAGGCTGCAATGAGTCCTTAAGTAGTTAGAGGAATTTCCTTCCATTATGAGATCTGACAGTTAGTCCCTCCATCCAGATGTGACAATCTTTTACTGACTTTTTTTTTTTTTTTGGCTAGCATTTATGCCAGAGAATTTGATAAAAGGGAGATAACTATGTTCAGAACAGGCTTTTTGTTGCTGGAAAGCTCTCATGTAAGCCAGATATCATAAATGTGAATGTAGATGCTGATTCTTCTGCTCGGTAGATTCTGTATTTGGATATGAAACCTAGGAACAAGGACAAAATTAGTGATAGTGCATTTGAATTGCTCCTTTCCAAAGAAAGTTTAAATTACTTGCTGAGAGCATTTGCTCTCTGGATTCTGCTGAAGCACACTCTCTATCCCAAAACACAGAACACTAATCACAATAAACCAGAATTTAAATGTATAGTAAGAAACCTTGTATTCATTCTTGCTGCAATTATGTCGCATTCAATGGAGTTTCATCAGAGAAAAATACAACATTGTTATTCACGGGAGCTGGGAAGAATGTTTTTCTTTCCAGTGAATCTTAGTCTTCATAATGCAAAATTTACAAAGCTATTGACAGAGGAGAAAGGTGCAGAAAATGGCTGAAATATCTGTATTTTCCTACTCTTGCATTTAATGCTAATGGTGTGGCAACCCTAAACAATAGTTAGAACTACAGAGCGTTTGTCAGTTTAAAACAAAAAGCCATCACCTTTAAAAAATGAAATATTTGAGGCACACTCCAATGTTCAAGTGCAAAAAGGAAAATAAGAAGACTCTAAGTTTCCTGAATCCTGTCCCAATTATATTTCATTTAATAACAGTCAGTGAAATATCTAGTGGCAGGGGAAATGAAACTACATGATTTTATGGGATCATTCATCAAGAACTAATTGAAGCTTTCATACAGTTTAGTGCTGATAAAACACTGTAACAATAAACAATAACAAAATTCACCAGAGAAGGATTTGTTTTGCCGTGAGGAAAATGGTTCAGTTTCATCCTGGGGATTCCTGGTTAAAAGAGTCTCCAATTTAAAAAGGGGATAAGCACAGGCTCCTGTGCATAATGACAGAGTGGGAACTGTGGCAAATGTATTAGTATTGCTCCAGTGGAGCTATTCTCATTGTAAGTATTTGCTATTGTGTGTGGTGGAGGCAAGACGCAGAACAACCAATAGGATTTTTTAAAGTTGGATTTTTTTAAGCAGTTCCCATGTAGTTTTATGAAAAGTAAATTACAGATACAGCACAAGCAACTGAATTTCTGATTCTAAAATTGCTAACGAATCTTAGATTTATTGAAGGCAGAAAAATTGTTCTTTCCTGTATTTCTTCATGGAATCAGGTTAGTCTTACAGTGATAGTTCTTTCTAACACACGCTAGAGTGATGTCCTGTCAATTCTTAAATTATAAAACATCATAAAACATGTTCCCTCTTTATTTCTGATCTATTTTCTCTGACCAGAACATTTAGGCAGTCCAGAAACACAACAAAGATTATCAAGAATGTGTTAATTTTGATTTAAAGAATGAAATAATGAATATTTCATCAATCTTCATCAGAAACCCAGAGAAACTCCTAGGAAGGTGGCACTGTAGTTCAGTGGTTCCAGACCTTGCAAAAACCACCTCAAGCAAATCACTTCAGTTCTTATCTTCTCCTCCTCCTCCTGCCTTCCTAAAGTGCAAATCCTCCTGTGCTCATAAAGTTTCATGTCACCTGTTTGTAGAACATGCTGTCCAGTGAACCTCTTTTGTCGGTTAGAACTTCTGGATGTATCAAAAAAGCAAAATAAAACTGTAATCAATAACATTAATGAGGCACATTTATATAATAAGACAATAACATAACATGTATGATTTTATGCTAGGTCATCCAACAGGAAACAAGATGTTGAATGCCTGTGTGCTTGTAAGGGTTGATTTTCTGCTCACTTTCGCAGTTTCTGAGACATTCCAACTAATCGATCTTTCTTGAAGATGATATCAGAGAAGGGCGGGAGAAGTAATGATATTTTGATAATTAAGTCCACCTCTTAAGTGTTTTTTTAATTGGAATTATAAATTATATACATCTATAGATACACACTCCTGAAATTTTAGTGGTGTTTTTTTCTTTTTCTTTTTTTTTTTTTAAGAGAAGCAAAAGACTTAAAAGACCATCAAATAATATTTGGAGTCCACCTTCCCTGTGTCTGATCGTAACAATAACAGAATTGATAGGGCATATTTTTCCACTCAGTTATATGTGTACAGATCCATCACATTAATACAGTAATTGCTATCATGTTAGCATTTAGTACACCTGCATTTCTATGGTAGCTGTAAAAGCTATGAAAGGGGACTAGCTCAATCATATTGATGATCCCAAGATATGGTGCTTTAAACCTGGTGGTGGATAACTTTGATGGACCTTCAACACTCAAGCTGGTTGGGACTCCAATTATAGAAGTGTAAATGTAAAAGTAGGGTTCAAATTTTGGCCTGTCAAAAACCAAAATTAATTGAATCTACCTCCATATCTCACAGGATGTGAATGTCTCCAAAGTTCAGAAATATTTCATCTGAACTTAAATCACAGATGATATATAAATGAAGACGAGATACAGCTGTGACTGATCAATCTTTAGAAAGTGTTTAATGGTAGATGCCTTTAAGACACTGGTATGCAGAGCTTGGAAGAATCCTGAGCTTTCAGAGTTTTACAAGTTATCAAATATTACTTTTCTAGATAAGCTGAATTGCTATTTATCAGAATAGGGCTACATTTTCACCATTTCTTTTACCCCAATAAAGTTTATTAAAAATAATCATATCATATATCAAATTATAGTAAAATAAAGAAGCTGTAATGTTATTGCATTGTTATTTTCCCTGATTATACAGTTAAGCAAAAGGTCACTTTCCAGAGACAGTGAAAAGCTACATGATATCTCTAAGATTGTCTTTTATAATTATTTTGAGGCTTGTGAATCAACACATATTCCAAGCATTTTGCACTTCTATTGTCTCTTCAAAGTTTCCTTTTTCTGTAGTGGCAGGCCATCACTACACCTGTCCTTTCCTACTCTGCATTACATGACCGTGCCCACTTCTGCAAACAAACTTCAAAGCAAGGGATACAAATTGCTGTGCTGATATTCGGCAGAAACTTTGGTTGACAACTTTCATGTACATTTTGTTACTTTAGCAAATATTTTAGAGGAAAATTGTGTATATCATTGTGATACATTATTCTTACACGTGGTGAGCAGATCTTTCTCTTTATTCCAATGGGACTATTCCCAATATCTCTATGATTCCCAGATACAATCCATTCTTTGTGAAAAGAGCATGCAAAAGACATCCAGAATTTTCAAAATCCAAGTACTACAGCTTTCTCAATCAATATGTGTTCTGACATTTTTACTTTTAAGTTCTGCATGGCTAACTATATTTATTGAACTATCATCTAATTTTGGTTTAGTGTAAGAAGTTAACCTTTGAGTTTTGATAATTTTCAGCGTTTTCACTGATTTGTAAGCTGGTTTTTAATTTGCCCAAAAATGTCTGTGAACTGATCACAATTAAAGTGAGATGTTAGCAGATAAAGCTAGTGGAAGACTGATTTCTACCTTTTATTATATTAATAATCTGCTTTTTTTTAAAATTGACTCTAATTAGGAAACACATAAATAAAAAATAAAAAATGTGGGAACCCCTGCGAGCAGAATCAATATTTTCTATCCAATGGCTGTTGCTAAGGCTGCCATTGAATTTTCACTAGTAGAGTAAGTACCCTTAAATTTAAGCCTTGATTCAGAAAAAACATTTGGGTTTATCACTAATTCCGACTGATGTAGACAGGTGCCTAATTAGCAGGATATATCAGGACTATCCAATTGCTCTAAATTGAACACAGGCTTAAATGCCTTGCTGAATAAACCCTTACCATTGAAACCAAACCATGGAAACAACTCAGCTGCCCTGGAATCAGCCACATTTATCTATTATATGATGAATGGAAAGCTATCTGAAGGGTAGCAGTTGTAGCACTGATAATATAGGTACTTGAGGAATGGAAACGATTGCACCAAGATGTGCATGTATGTGCATTCTTTTATGAGAAAAATAGGTGTAAAATTATACATAATGAGTAAAAATAGGATGCATTTTTGTGTAAACTCCTCTCATGCACAAAAATGAATCAGAGAGAAAACATTTTCTGTTACTTCTTGTCTATAGGTATTCCACTACTTCTAGGCCAGGAAATTAATATAGAAGCAATGTAAAAAATTTATCAAGTGATTTATCTTTCTATATTATTAATAAAAATATGCAGTCTATAGTGCTCACCTTTTAAGTACTTTAAGTCATATATACTTGAAGTTTTGCATGTCTTATGTATGACACATAGACCTTTAGTTCTTCCTAGTGTGTGCTGTGCATGCCTGACAGGATAGGAAGAGAAATTCCAAAATGCTGTTTACTACTATTTACTAGTACCTAACTTTAGCTTGGTAAGTTTAAATTGTTCTGACTTCTGCTGAGGGACTTTTTCAAGTGACTGATATTTCATGAGAAAAGAAGAGTATTCCATATATATTTTTATTCTTCAGGGCATGTTTCTTAAGGCAAGGCAAGCTGTAAAGAGTTTCAGAGCAATGCACATATGCACCTTGTTGATCCTCCCATCCTTGCAAGATTCCTACATGGCTAGCTAAGTCAGCTTTATTTATTTTATTTTTATTTATTTTCAACATCAGACTGTATAAACTGGGAAAACAAGGAACATTTTCGTTAAACTTAGTGTATTATATTGATATCTCCTAAAATGGTCAGTAGTGGAATTTAGGATTAAATGTACCTAATCTAACTTTCAGTGCCTGCAATGACAATGTCTATATCTGAGTTCATTACCCTAAATTCCTTCTTTAGTGGAATGGTAAACTTTCATGTCAGTAGCACTTCAATTTATATTTAGGAATATAACTAACATCATATTGTAAATATCTATATTTAGTCAAATGAAACCTATCTGTGGTATCTTAATTATGTACTAATCCTTTTTGGTTTGATACTGAAAGAGTTGCTTCTGGGAAAGCACTGATGCTGCTCTTACTGTGTTTCAGGTTCTGTTTTGTGTGACAGAAATAACCGTAACATTTGAGGTGGTAGAATAATAAGTAAGACAAATAAAGAAAAACCCTGGCCTTACCTGGGATCAGAATGCCTCCCATTCATTTGTCTGGGCTCCTTTTACAGATGCTGTGTCTGACTGTGCTCTTCCTGTTTCAAAGATATAGCAGAATGCCTAAAGACAGGAATAATAATAATAAAAAAATGACAGGAATAAAAGACAAAAATAAAATACTCTGTGTTCAACAGCAGACAACATAAATAGAAAAAACAAGACTAAATGGGCTCACTTTCATTTCATCAGTTGTATCACAGCTAGAGGAAACTCTATAGCAGATATTTGGTTCAGAAAAGTCTACAGTATAATCTGCTATATAACAGAACAATTCCTGGTTCCCTAAAAATTGCTTACAATGTGCTAAACCACAAGAAAACCCCATAACCAGAATATGCCAGTGGAAGACAGATCAAACATTTTTTAAAAGTCCTAAGTGGTAAGGTAGCATGTTAAAGAAAATGCAGATATTTCAAGGTAAAAGGAAAAAAAAAATTCAAAACACTAATTATTAGGGGCCTGGTGAAAGCAATTCCTGGTGACATAAGATCTGGCAAATGGTTTAACCTTGTAAAAGTGAGCAGGACCCCAAAGCACACAACCAGTTAATCTCATTTATTTACAGCGGGAGTCCCCCCTGCTTTCTGCCTTGGATCACAACTGCTTTCCAGGCCCTGGGAAGGTTATAAAGACTCACAAACCATAGCTGCTCCACACCTTGAAGGCTCTCCCTGCACACTTTTGCTGTCTACAGAACCCATCAGGAGGACTAATAACACCTAAAAGGTGTTATGAAGCAATAGAGCTACAGGTTCATTTCAAATCCTCCTAGAGACACCACGACCTCAAGTGCCCTAGACCTCCAAGTCCCACTCCTCTCTGCCTCAAATGAGTGCTGTCACTGTGTTACAAATTACCGGAGACAAGGCAGGTACAGCGTAAATACTGTTACACCCCTCCCCCCTTTTTCTGTTTGTTATATAGTCCCTTCCCTATTTTCAGTCTAAATTTTAACATGTTCCTTGACTTGTTAATCTGTTTGTGAGGCTGCTCCAGCGTTTTACCAGATAACGAAAAAACAATCTCAGATGGAATAGTTTTAATTTCCAGTCTGAATTTATTTGTGACCAATTTGTAACCATCTAATTGTGTGCCTGCACTAAATGGGAGTTTTCCCATTGAGTGTAATTGGATCAGGCCCCAAACCGCAAAGACAGCTGCTCTTATTACGGCATGAAAAACAGACAGGGTCTGGGTGTTATTGCATAATGACAGCAGTAAATTATATTCCAAGGGCAAGATCAGAAGCTGGTGTAAATCAATACAACTCAACTGGCTTTTAAAAAGTTGTATCAGTGTGTGCAAGCTGCTATTTTGGCCCAAACATTTTCTCAGTAGATTTTAAAGCTCATCCTGCTGCATAATGCATGCTAGGGAATTACTTCCAGCAGCTCCTGCACCAAGCCTAAACTGTCTGACTGAACCCAGGCTTGTATTTCAGAAAGTCATTCAAACTTGATTTAGAGAGTGTGTATCATGGAGAATCTACCACACTCCCACAGACACTTTTCAAATACTTATGCTCTTTGTTCTTAAAGAAACCAAATCACTTTATTTTCTTCCTCACTAAGATGCCAGGTTCTAGCTAGATTTCCTAGCTCTTTTTTTCCTAATACATATAAAAACCTCCTCATTCAAATTTCCTCTTCTTATATTTATGCTTCTTCAACACTATTGTGACATCCTTTAGTCTCCATGCTGGGGAGCTGAGTTGATTAAACTTTGATTTTATTCGGTCATCATTTAACAATTTTCCAATTCGAACATTTTCTAAGGCCTTTCTAATTGTTCAAACTTACTACACTGGTTGCTTTATAGGATGAGTAGGTAGCTTCTGATGCAAAAACTTACAGTCTATATGTTTAACTAGAATTAGAAAAAAATAGTATTTGGCTGTTTCCTGGGAGAGAAAATGAAAACTATCAGACAACTGCTACGTTGTTTGACTATGTTTATTAGGAATAATATATGTAATGAAATTACTCTATGGAACAATCTCTGTTATTCGCTTTAAGTATATAGGTTCAATTCACTGATTTCTCTAAATCGGGTGAGATTTTGAAAGGCATGCAGCCACACTGCATGAAGCTGGTTCTGAACGTGTAATCAACTTTGATTTACCTGAAGATAATAGTAAAACTCAGTAATTTCAATTAGGGCAAATAAAAATGAAGTTTTCCTGATGAGAAAAATACTAACTATATTATTGTATTTTTGTTTGCATAAATGTAAAAGTCTTGGTGATTCTGTAACTAACTTTCATGCTTGTTATGTCTATGAATGTGTTTTAAAGTTGGCCAGGCAGACAGTACCCCAACTTAATGCCATCTTGGTCTTCAACAGTAATGCTCAGGAGTAATAGGAAAACAGTGCAGTGGAAGTTTTAGTACTTACCTTTTATTTCAAAAGGAAATTTGTCTAGAAAGGCTTTGCTAGCCCAAGATTAAAAGGAATTTTCAGCCTAAGAGTACAGCTGATAGCTGCAATCTAATGTACATTCATTGTTACAAGATCTTCAACATTTTGAACCATTTTGGAACATCTAAGAGGGATAAAAAACATGAGGACTAGTATCAAATAAGTATACTTACAGGCTTGGAAATTGGAGGAAGAGTTAGAAAAAGGTCAAATATGAAAAAAAACAATTAAACCAAAACATGTTCAACTGGTTCATTAAAACATAATAAGCAATTAAAAAGCTTGTATTTATTTAGTGCTGTGAGAATAATTTGAGTATGAGCCTTGTTAGCTTCAGTTGTCCAAATCAAGGAGGATCTGTCAAGGAGGTTCTCATCAATCTTGTATAATGACTACAGAAGCATTTAGCTGATCTGAGGGGCACAGCTGGATTTTCAAACAACCCTTTCATTTGGAAGCTCTAATTTAACACTTAGAGGAAAACTCCCGTGTTGCTCTGTCAAACTTCGTCTGGATAAACATTTTTCTTAAGAAGAATTCTCTTGGTAAATAAAATTTCAAAGTAAAAAGTATTACTAAAGGTATATCTGTGCAAGTTGCATTAATGTTGCAGTAGTGAAGGATGCATCCCACAGAGATGGTTTCACTAGACCACCCTGATTATTCAGCCTTGCAATGTTATGTTGGGAGATTTAAACTGAGATTAGAGTATATCTCATGAAAAAGAGTACGAATATTAAGTTTACTCCCAAGATTGACAGGAGAATAACGAAACTCCACAGAACAATGTGAAAAATACTCAGATAAAGATCCTGAAACAGAAGGTATTGGGTTATTATTCGTAGCATGAATTGAAGCAGGGAGAAGACAGAGATGCAGATTTTGTCTTCATACAAATTATAAGTGCAAGATATATGGGGGATAAAAAAGAGAATTATAATGGATACTGTGGAATAATTTCCATTATTAGAGTAAGAATGTAAACTTGTTCAGGAAATACAAGAAAATAGGAAGTTTAGGAAATATTAGGAAGAAAAGAGGGAGGAGAGTGCCTTAGTGCTGTTGCGAAAAGTACAGACATATTTCAAGTCTCTAGAGAAAAGAAACAAAATACCATGTAAAGATCTATAAGTTACTATAGAACTGGAAACGTAAGGAAGAGGAAAAAGATTTCTGTTTTGGTTCTAGGTTTCTTTTTTTGTTTTGTTTTTGTTTGGTTGGTTTTTGGGTTTTTATCTCCGTATGCCAACCCCCCTCCCCGCTCGAATTTTAATAGCAACATTAATGGGATTTATAGCTCACAGGAAATTTGAGTGGCCTGAGTATATGTAGAGAAGGGAGTGCAGCAGCACCCTGACTGTGAGGTAGCTTGTGTTGATGAGCATATTTTGATACAAAAGGTACAGAAAACAACAAGAAAGGAGGATTTTTAAATTCAGTTCTTAACAGTGAGTTCAGAAGTGCACAGAGAAGTCTGGAAACAACTAATGAGGCATCAGTTCTGTCAGGGGTTTAAGAGTAATAAAAGGAGTCAGACGTTGAACATGTGTTAATAACACATCATTCTTTATGAGAAAAAACAAAACCTGCATTGCAATGTACACCTGCAAAACAAGGAAAGGTATTTTCTTTTCCTATCTGCATTGGGCAGGTTACTCTATCCTTGGCACTGGACAGAGTTCAGCTTCTGTTTGCTTGGTGTAGACCTTTTTCTTCCAGAAAATGTGGAACAACTGAGGTTAAGAAGAAGGATAATCAGATGTCCAGAATGTTTGATACAAGAAGGAATACAAATTGAACTAACATAATTTATGCCCAAAAAGAAAAGATAGGGAGGGCAAGGAAGAAAGATGTTTCATAATGTTTCATAATAAAAAAGAAACAAATATTGAATAGTTTTCCATGTCAGAGTGGCTACCAGAGAAAGTAACAGAATAGAATTACAGAAAATCAGGTCTGGCATTAGTTAAACCATCCTACTGATAATGATCATCAATAATGGGGAGAAGAGGATCTAGAAGGGTTACTAAGTTCCCATTCCTTGAAGATCTTTTAAAATAGGCTAGCCATACATCTGTTAACCAAGGCTAACAGATATATAATATTTGAGAAGAGACTAAATAACTAATTTCTTGAGGTCCTCTCCAGTCCTAACTCTAGTGTTGCTTATTCCTAACTTTGAAGGTAGTAATTTCCAGAAAATTAAGTTAATAAAGACAGGAGGAAATGTGTTCTGCAAAAAAATCAATAGACAGACCTAGTCCAGAGAAATAGTTTATTTTCTTCAGCTTCAAGGAAATATATTCTTTTATTTAACTAAACTTTCAACAACATTTTATGTACTAATCTTTCTAATATTTAGTGATTCCAAGTTTACCATATTCATACCTTTGCAAAAGAAATGCTTCACATTTAGTGCAATATCTCCCTTGAGATTTGCAGCATCTTATATTTTCCACACATTTTATTCAAATGCTTATTTAAATGGGTTTTCCTTTTCCAGACCCTAGTGGGTTGTCTCCATTTTTATTCTGGGTATTCATTTAATATCTGTAAAATTATTGGTGGTATGTAAAAAAATGTTTACCTTGATATCATTCAATAATATTAGGGAACATTAATTAATTGTATTTTTCTTTGCCCAAGGAAGAAGCTTTTGGTTCATTTAGTTATACCACACTTGATATCACCTATCTTTGCCATAGTCAAACATGGGGGCTAGAGAGGAGATTATGGAGGCTAATATTTGTTCAGGATAGGATAGAGTGAGAAATAAATTTTATATTTAGCAAAATGTTTTAAACATTTCCAAAGTTTCCTATTCCTTGTAAACTTAAGTCTTCTTGAATTTCTTTGAACTTTTAATCTGTTCTTCCACTTGGAAAAACACACCTTCATCAGAACAGAGTGGCGGAAGAGAGTTCACTAGACATATAGGATATACAGACTCAGGTCCCTGCATAGCTGCTCTTTGCTTCCTACCTGTGTCCTGATCAGAAGGCTATCAATTATCCAGAAGTGATTTCTTTCCTTCATCTATTATTTCGGAGAAGGTGTCCAATAGTTATTTTAAAATTAATAAATAATTGGAAATAAATGGCTTGTAACAATTTGATATATTAACAGACAATGCAGGAGACATCCTTCCAACAGTGAATTTATGTTTATGTCAAAAGTAATAATATAGTTCATGCTCATGGGCTCAGTCAATATGTGAAAGGAGTAAGGTCAGGATTAGTCTTTTCCTTGTAGTTGTCTATGTTGACTTTTTAAAAATTTTATTTAGCTACATCAAGATTTGGTTGTTTATAGCTGCTGCATATTTATAAGTTCTTGGCTAGAAAGCGCAAAGTGTAAATTCTCAGATAGGTCACAAAGAAATAGCACATTTTTCTCTCTCTTTTTTCACATCACAAAAGTAAAATTCAAACTACAGTATTTTAAGATAAATCCAAATTGCTAGAACAAAATGATAGTTTTGGTACTGCAGGGAAAACTTAACAAAGTAAGGAACAACAAACCCCAAATACATACCTTTCCTTCTTCATTATTCAACCTTTGTTATAATACCACATGTATCCAGACCATCTTTGCCATATATTCTCTGACCGTTTGCCTTGCCTTTTGTCATTTTGGACCTTCCAGTGACTTTTCCAGTGACAGTTGAAATACACAGGCTTGGGTTTCTTTCAGGAGAGCTGTATTGTTATAATTTTGTACGGCTGACATAAATATTTCTGATGGAATGAGTTATAGGAGCAATAGGCATTGCAATTTCTTACTGAAGTACATAAAACATGCAAGTTAAAATACTGCCAAGTTTTCTGGCCTCTTCTGCCTATATAGAGGCACTGAAAAGGCATCTACCAAGGAGCATCACATCCTTGGTTACTAGCAAATATTTTTATTGGTATGTAAGTCATGTTAGAACTTCTGCTTTTACACTTTATGATGAGGCAACGCATAAGTACAGCAGCACATATTCGGTGCGAGAGGAGCTCATTCTGGAAACTGGTGTTCTCCAGAAGATTTTAAACGTTGTAGCAAACGCAACAACCAGTGAAATGACAGCACAGAGCAATTTAGATAGCTGACATTTCACACCAGTACTCTGTTTAATATGAAACACAGTAGTGTACTAGGAAATTTATAAAGCACTCCGGTATTTTTTATCAAACCTTTCAAATTAACAGGTTCTGCTGCCATACATGTTTTGTATAGACTACAAAAATAATGGATGGGATAGGAGTCCTGCTAAAAATTAGTTGAAAAGTAGTGGGACCCCAGGCTGGGTGATCCCACATTGGATGTTCCCTGAGCTCAGTAACTTGCAGGAATATTTTCTGTGTAGCCCAAATTATCAGTAGAAATCTCTTCTTCAGAGGACTAAGGAAGAAATCTTGAAGGAATGAACTGCTTTCTTCTTCATATCTTACTTTCACAGGAAGGAATGTAATCTAATTGTAAGACATATTTTTAAAGTAAATATTTTGCAATGTCACGATGCATTTTTAAAACATTCTTTCAAATTGGGAATGTTTAAAGGTTCATGCACACAAGAATGTTACCTGAGTGATAGATTTCCTATACTGAAAGGTTTCTTCATGTAAATTGCTCGGTAATTACATTTCAAAACAACATTGATTTCTTATATGTCAATACTAATTAGAGATTAAATGTCCAATTCCTGTCAGGTAGGTGAGCATCTGAAGTTGGAACTCTCCTGAGTGATGTTTTTTTCAGTAAGGTTTGGTTTTTGGGATACTTTCTATTTCTTCTAAAATGTTCTTTCTGTCCTCTGTCTCTCTTTGGCTAGTGGATCTCTTTTCTCCTCATTTTCACTCCTCCACAGTGCTTTTTAGAAATGATTCAGTGAAGCAGCACTGGCCCCCTTGTACAAAATTCCCAGTGTATGTTGAAAATTTATCTTACTTCTGTTACATGTTATAATTACAAGTTCCAATCAAAGTACATCTTTTGAGTTACAAGTTTGTGCCATTGCTTTAGTAGAAATGCAAATGTTATGCATTTAAGATGCAAATGAAGTGAAATAAATATAATGCATGAAGTCTGTATTCCATCTCAGAAGTAATTGTAATGTGTAATAAGGATTCGGCAGCCAGGTTTGACAAGAGAGAAGGCACAACAATTTTTATTTACTGCAAGAGCACTCATCTCTGTCTGACCTCTCCTGGTTCTGTGACATTTAATGTAAATTTGATTTCTATATGTGATGGCAGGCATAGCTGTATTACTTTTGCTTTATCTCACTGGCTTAGTCACAATCATCTTTACAACTTGATGCTTCTGCATATAGTAGTGAGTGCCTGTTTGTGTTTATGAACTATAGAATGATTTTAAGTCAGAACAAGTGTGTACTGTCTGGCATCTGATGCTTTGGGAAAGCGCTAGAAATAGGATACTACCACAACAATTCTTTATTTGGTATACGTCTGAGCTTGTGGCATGTTAAAAATTAGCAAAGGATTGAACTGGGATGACTGTGCTAAGAAGTACTAAAGCAGTTGTTGTCCAGGGCTGGCTATTGAAACTGACTTGGACTGATGGACTCCAAAATACAAAATACACCATGGCAGTGGTTTCTGTAATTTACCTCTGCTTTCTGAAAAACAAATTTTCCTTTTCTTCATTTTATACCTGATGTGAGCAATTTTGTTGCTGAATGACAATAAAAGACAGTTTTTAAATTATTTTTACAGAATTTTGTCATTGTCTTCTTTACTTTTTTTTCCCTTTTTCCTTTTTTATTATTTTTTTCCTAAATGTAAGAGTCCTAGTTTGTTTTGTGGGAGAAAGGTTTTCCAAGCTTCTCATCATCCTTACAAAATTTTTGTATCCAAAGATGGGTGAGCATAAATTCACACATTATTTAAAACAGCAAATTAACTTGAATGCATACCAGCATGATGATATTAATTTGATGCAACCTCTGCAATCTACATGACTTGTGATGAGCTTATTAATTACTGGCTAGTTAAATATTGCAGGGAGCTTTTTGTAAGCAAATGAAATAAAGCATTGCTGCTGTGCTTACATAGAGGTTTCTTCAAGGTTTCATTTGTAAATGAACCTAGGAACTGCATTATTTTTTGGTTTTTTTGGTAACTGTAGTCTACCCTTTCCTGTAAGTTTTAATTCAAATGAACCTGAAAACTCAGGGAAAATAATCTTAAATTCTAATCACATGTTCTTTAATTTTGTTTAAAATAGTTGTGGTTGTTTTTGGGTTACTTTTGGTGGGATTTTTTTTTGTTGGTTTTTTTTTTTCTTTTAGTTTTCAGTGCTGTTTTATTTCAGCCTTGCTTTGTTAGAAACCCCTTTCAGGACAAGTGATAGGCTACAGACCACATCACTACCTTTGCCATCTTGAAATGGCAGAGTTGAAAAGGCTTTAGTACTTAATCAAAATAATGTTCCACTGTCTGATATCAGTGAATATATGGACATATATCTTTGTTTGGTACCAGATAAGTTTTAGAATAAATCACCAGGAGTAGGGAAAAGAAATAGGTCATAAAAATTGAGAAAGTAATACTTAGCTAATAAGGACGCTGTGAAATCTAAGTGTTACAGATATACAGAACAACAATTTAAGAGCTGAAACTCCCATCATTCAAAAGACAGTCAGAATAAAGGAAACGTTCACTTTATAACGGCACAAGCAACAAATGGCCTTTTGTACGTATTTATTTGTTAGGAGTAAACTCTTAAAAGCAATCTGCTGTTTCACAAGTGGCTAGTGAAACTATTTCATTATTGCAGTAATGTAATTAGAAATCTCATAAACAATCAAGCCGCCAAATTTTGCACCAGCTGTAAGCAACTAAAACAAAAAGTGACAAGTGAACCAGCAAGTAATGAATTACAATAACCCAGGTGAGAAATAAAAGACAAACGTATGAGCGTCTTGGCATCCCCAGGAGAAGTAATGTCTATAGGCTGGAAATGATCCTGGGACAGTAATAAAATGGCTTTGTAACATGATTAATATAGACAACAAAATCAGACTTTGGAATAGAACCTAATTTTTTGTGAAACCTGAGGCTTTTGGGGAATATACGGGTGTCAGGGAGAACAGCCCAGAACCTGGAAACAAAATATATAATCTCCATGGTTTGGAAACCTGATGAGTAGGGTTTTTTGCTTCTGCATACTTCTAAGGCAAGAAAATTGAATGATATCCAAATCTCCACATGACAGTCCTGTTTGCATAATGCGGAGTTGCAGATTCAGCGCCCCTAACCTCAACTATACACAATGTAGGCTGGATTGCAGTGTGTAGCTGTAAGCTACTGGTTATAGAGCCATCCTCTCTGAGCTTTGATGGGAGCAGATACCAACTTTGGGATGATTGACACTAAATGAGATAAAGCCCACCCAGAGAATCTTAGAGAGCAGGTAATACATTTGTATTCTACTTTGGCACATCAGAAGCTGAAGATAATCAGTTCAACAACACAATAAAAGTGAATGATAGGCATATGAGAGCAAAAGAATAGTAATTTCTGAAAGATATAATTTCTTTAAAACATTTCCTTTGTACCTAAATTGGTCATCTAGGGCAATTATGACAGATTGTCCCAAATATGGGTGGATGAGTACCACTACCTGATTATTTTTTTAATTAAAATATCTTTCAACAACCACTCTTGGCAAACATGTTTAGGAAATTTCCATTTTCCATTGACTTCATAGGTCAAGTCTGACCTTCCTGGGGGAAAAAAAATTGTTCAGACATACAAAGCTTGAACAACATTAGTGTTCCAGTTTTCAAAGGAGTTCAGGGGACTAAAAGAGCAAATTCATCAAACTACAAGCCCTGAAAATGTGAAAGGAGCCTGAGTTTCTGAGCATCTTTGGGCGTGTCTCTTGAGCTGTTATAATGGAGATAAGAAGCCCAATATGAGATATGCAACAATAACTCTGCGTTACTCATTTTTCTGAATGTCTGACAAGTATGTGTGGCTCTCTCTATACACTTATGTGCATGTGTCTGCAATGCCTGAGCTACTCTAAATATTTTTGTAGTATCTATATAACTTACACCATTGAAAAGATTAACAGAAAAAGAAAAATGTACTAACTGTAGAGGCTGCTTTGTTGATTTGTTAATACAGATCATACATTATAAGTAATGGCATCTGTAATGGAGAAAAACAAAAATATAAAGACATAGACTGAAAGATGGGAGACCAATAGAAAAGACACATAAGGTGCCCTGGGTAACATGAAGTTCAGGAAAGTACTAAATACTTAATCAAGCTTTGTATTGTATGTGTAGGTCCTCTGATTTGGCCTTCCAGTGTTGCTCCTTTGGCTTAGGCTCAAATTTCTTTTTTTTTCTGGTTGTAGCACATGTTGATTTGGAAGAGGTAGGATTTCAAAAGAGCCTTCATTTCATAGGGTATAATCTTAGTCTCAAGTGGATAAATATTTCAGTGAGTTGTTAAGAATAAGTGTCATTTGGAAGAGATAAAATATTACAGGGAGGACATTTTTCAAGAACTGAAATGATTCTGCATGACATCACTTTGACAATCCTCTAGCAAGAGTGGAACAACAGCGCTGGAATGACATTCAAAAGCCAGAAAGCCACATCTTAAAGAGCCAGGCATTTTAGATGGGACACTTCTTCCTTTTGTACAAGCGCTGGGCTCCTTCCTTAACTTGAGGCTTGTCACCCTCTCCTATAGAGGTGTAAAATAACATAAATAGATTTTCTATTACTGCGTAGCCACAAAAGTTAGTTTTAGTCTTCCATTTAATTTGCAGTGACTGAAACATTCTTTTAGAAGCTGGGAGCATAGACTTGCATTGCTTAAAACCTTGATATGAGGGTGATTTGCACTCAGGCTGATGATCAAAGGGAGATGTCCACGTGTTGTTAATACATAGTGACAGAGTTCTTAATGATGTATATTTTCTATGGTAGATGCAGAGTCTCTTCCACAAATCCAAATCTCTGCATGTACTCTTTACTTCAAATTCTGTCTCCCGATAGTCCCAACAGGATGAGTATGTTAATATAAACCTCTAAATATCTTTGGTCTTAAAAATGTCTAACCTATATACTATGTACTTTATTTGTATTGAAGTGAATATGTTAGTATATGTACGTGTATTGTGTCTATCCACATATTATTTGGGCATACTTAAAATGTAGATTGTATACACTACTTTGAGTCAAGATCTGTTGTCTTCACATCAGCTGATTCTGTGATGTTGCACCAGCAGAAACCTGGTCTAAAGATTCAGTCTGCAATTTTTCTTGCCTACCCTTCTTATATTGATATTGGAAAATATGAACACCAAGGTGATCTAGAATTTCTTTTCATCCAGGGCTGGTGGTGGTGTCCAATTCGGTAATGGAGAAAAAATAATTTTGGAGTTACTGACTTTGACCTGTTTTGACCACTTCATTCACCTCTTTAAATGTCTCTTACTTGCCAAGGATAAACTGTTATATAACATGTTTTTAAAAAATTGCTTAAGCAACTGCAGTTGCACCTCTCACTACGGCTCTGGGCTGTAGCTCAGAGCAGCTAGTCTGCAAGTCCCATTTCAGAGACAAAACTAGTACAAACTAAGTAGAGGGGAACTTGTAATCTATAATGTGTATTAAAAATATAATGCATTCAATTAAAATAAGGTGGTATCAGATCTGTTTAACCTCAGAAATTCTTGGCTTGTTTAAAAGCTTAAGACACACATACTAAGTGTTCTTTTAAAAGGTGTTTCATTACTATATCAGTTTTGTTTTCTGACATTAATTGATCCAGACTGCCTTCTGCCAAATTTCTGTTTGATAGTGTGTTGTTTATTTATTAATTTACTACAAAATATCAAAAATTCCCTGCGAGCTACCAAAAGCAATGATCAATCACATCTAATCCTAGATTATGAAATTGATTTGATTCCCCTCCCTTCCTTCTCTCACCTACTTTTATTTAATTTCTTGAACGAGCCACAGTGTGGGGATTGCCTGGAACATCTCTATACAAATACATATAAAGTGTTTCCACCTTTCAGTGCATCTTCTGATCTCAGCTACAGACCCAAACATGTTTCAGACATACCCAGGACAACATTTTGGGAAAGAACAGGCAAAACGCTGTTAACATATATCCCGTTTTTCCAATTTCTCAGTTTTCAATCTAGAAGGACTGTAGCTGCTAAAGAAGAAAAAAAACTCATCAGCTGACCTTCTAAGCTAAAATTCTACTTATCCCAATTCTCCGCAAAAGTTTTTAATCTATTTTTAAGACCTTAGGGTAGAGGATTAGTTCAAAAATGCTGATAAAGAGGTTGTGAACACTATGACATAATATGAAGATTTATATTTGTTTACATGGTATCTCCAAATCACCTCCTAGATCTCCCAGACTACTTATATCAGGTGAATGAAAAACTGAGAAATTTACTGGTTAAAATGGCTATGACAGATTTTTAGTCATGTATCCATCTGACTAGTTAATGATAATCAAAGTCACTGAACTGAATTCTCACTGCTAATTTTTGAATATTCTAAATGGTGATGCAAGTGACTAATAATAAGTCAGATAGAGAAGCAGAAGATAGCTTTTATATAAGGATTTAACTTGATTGGGACAGGGTACTGCATCATTTTGGATCTATTACTGAAAAATTTTGAGTCATGATTCTAACTAATACAGTATCCATACCTATATATATTTCAAATATGTATGAAATTACTTATTTAAACAGATAAAGATAGGAAGAATAGAAGAAAATGATGGAAAAGAGGGTAAAGGTTTTCATGGTTTACAGATAAATTACCAATAGAACATGTAAGTGCTGAAGGCACCTGTTTTAAAAAAACTGTATCATAAAAATACAAGTTTTGTAATTGAATTTTGAGCATGATAGAAATCTTAATACATGACTATTAGATGAGCCACAGCAGTAACATGTATAAAAGAAGTTCTTAAGTCAATGCATTTTGTCTTCTTTTATTGTAAGATTAATACTCCTTAATTTAGGCTGACTATGAATCTTTTTTAAAGGTGACTAATTTTTTCCTTGTCCCCTCAAAAAGTTGTTTCAAAATCTTACTTCTTTGATAGTTAGAAATTTCCTTCCAATGTCTTCTGTTGAAGAAAATATAAAAAGGAAAAAACAAACTTTAGAATTGTATGGATGTGTAGCTTAACCTAGAATATACCAATGCAACAATTGCTTCTTTTTCTTGAGTGAAGTAGGAAAAAAAGTCCCCAAAATATTTCTCTGATGCATAGAATTTCAGATGCAGTTGCTCAAAATGAACTCATTAAACAGAAGTAGATATGATGTGGTAAATCTGAAAGGGTAAGTCAATTCAACATTCTGACCTGTGAAACGAAATGGAATTAGGATGAACTTCAGTAGCAAGATGCTGGATGTGACTGTGTTAAATATACTGTTTGAAGGAACTTGTCCATGACATATAGTGTAAAAGGCAAATCTAAACATCAGTAAATATTTTGCAGAGATCAATAAAGTTTGCTGGTAAGTAGTCAGAAGTGGTTTCATTTGAAATGTTCCAGCAAGTTTTAAGAGCTGAAATATTCCTCTGTGAACATACCTACATGTATGTATGTACACAGAGAGAGTTCACAGCATATCTGACATAGATGACATGGCATAATACATAAATACACTCATGTCTGCAGTAGACTTATTTACATGTGGCACCCAGAGTGTACAGAGAACAAAGCAGTAAGCTCAGTGCCCATCAGTATCCTATGCTACACAACTCACATACATTTCATTATTGAGCCTTTGACTGACTAAGAAGTATATTAACAGTCTACCAATTCATGTCCTAGTGTGTCTTATTCTAGTCTGTATATGCAATAAATTTTATTTTTAAAACACCTTCTATTCAAAAAACAATGATATAAAATGAACACTATAGGGGAAAAAGTATGACATGAACACTGTACACTTATCTGTGGCTGCAACTCTGAGCTTTTACAGGCATATACTCAATTTTATTACATTATATGTCTTATTTTTGGCTCTTATTGTGAATTTTCTCTCAGTTGTCTTTTGAGACAAAAAAAGGCTTTCAAAAAACTATTTTTCAAAAAATCCCCAATCTTTTTTGTGCCAGAAAATCAAATACACAAACCTGATACTTTATGGATGTGATACCATTGCAGTATTTTTGTGGACACTTTACTCACGCTTCAGACTGTCATATCTCCACAACTCTGATAATACACCTGATGCAGATGCCATTTACTCATTTCAGCAACATATTAAGGAAAAAAATCCTAGTGCGTCACGGCAGCAATAATGTTACTGGGGAGTTTGAGTGGTGGATGACAAGCAGAATGAGACACCTAAAACTCTACCTCAAGGACAAAAAGCAGCATCTCTGATTTCAGGATAGCTTGATGTTTAGCTGAAAAATTCTTCTTCCCTTGCCTTTTTTTTTTTAACTGAGAATGAACATGATCCATTTGTGCAGTAGAAAGGATGGAAAAGGGAATAATTTCTTAAACATCCTGGTTACATTTTTATTGCTCATCTAAGTTAAAGAACCCGTTTTTGTATAGTCTAAGCAAAATTTTATTTGCCTAAAGACTATGATAGGCTATGCTTTATTTTCGACGGATCTAGTGATATCTATGAGTAATGTTGATAGTCTATTTTTGCAAAAGTTTCACGAAGTGATGAGGAATTGTTTCTGTTAACATCATTTCTTAACATACCTTTTTCTTGGGTTTGGCTCAACACTGGTCTTATATCAGGGCAATCAGTGACTGCAGATTGCTTCAGAAAACAGAAATAGCTGCGTTGCTGACACCAGCATCCTCCTTCAAGGAGGACCTTTAAGAAATAAGACCAATGACTTTAAAATATAAAACTTTGGACCTTTAGAGAACAAATGAGTCAGTTTAAATGTTCTGCATATGTAACTCAGGGTATGAAATGGTTCACCAACGGTGGAGACTGCAGCTGTCTGTCCTAATTACGGTATTTAAATGCATTCTCTTTCATGGCCCTATTTTTACAAATTTACAGATTTTCAAATTTGTAAGAATTGATAGGTTATCAGCCTTTAGCAAACCATCAGTGCATTCGTGTTTCTCTCAATTATACATAATTTCTTCTTACTAAATCCCCTGTGTTTTATTTGAGAATTACCTTATTTATTGTGAGCCAACAATACATCGAATTCTGTGTGCACTGGCATATTATCTTGTTGAACCATCCAATTAAATATGATAATGTTGAATACACTGACATAGTTAAACACTCAGGTGAATGAGCAATTCACTGTGAAGTGCAAAAATATTTAAAGTCATCTGTGTGCCTTCAAGCAATCTGTTTTATGTAAGAGAACACTTCAGGAGTCAGAGAATGATATGTCTTAAAAGACAAAAATATTGCAACTTTCAAAGCATAAACTACATGGCTGAAAACTATAGCTTTTGAGAAGATTGAAACCCCAAATAAAGAAGTGAAGCACACTATTTTATTGTCCGAGTAATAGGCACAAAAGTAATGCCTTACAGTCAACTTGAAATCATAACATGAATTAGTAGCAATATTTTGGACTCTGGATTATTTTATTTTCGTTCTGGAGTAAAGAATCACATTTATCTGATGTGAATGTTTATTTCTGGAGAATACCCCACTGCAGAGGGCTGAGAGGTTTTCTGTGAGATTATGTAAAGTAAATATGTCCCGAGGTGAAACTTTTGCATCTAAACTAATGTAATTCTCCATTGAAGAACATACCTGTGAAACTTAATGAGAAACTAGTGTTACATGCTCAGGACATGGAGTTTCAAAAGTCTATAACTAAATCACATCAAAACCAATTTTCTCCAGAACACTCAAAAGCACTTCTCCTTAGCACTGTTTTCCTGCCAAATTTAAACTTTCATCCCCCAGCTGTTTTGGCTGTAGAATGATTATAAAAAAATGTGATGATAATTGTTTACCCTCAAGAGTGTCTTTCCTCAATTTTTACATACTTGAAAAGCCTAAACTTTTTTCTCCTTCAAACTTTGGAAAAGAATTAAGAAAAACTACAGGCAAAGTCAAACAAATAAAAAAAAAACAAACCTGAAAAAAAGCCCAATGCATATTGGCCAAAAGTAGAAGTTTGAAAACTTCAGTCTGAGTTGAAAGGTTCAAGAATTATTGAATACTGATGTCATCAGGTTAGTCTACAAGCCATTATTCAATTTGATACTCAGCTATTACTTCTACTGCTATTGATTATTTTACTACGGAAGGAGTGCTGGATTGAATTCAATTGGCAGATGGTCACTAGGCATTCCAGTTGGAATGAAACCAAAACCACTGGCTCCCCAATTTTTTCCACAACTTGTAAAGTATCCCAAAGACCTTATTTAAAAGTGGGACATGGGTTTTAGTTTCACTTAAAACTGTGGGGAAAAAAAATTTCACATTTAACTCTCAAAAAGGATTTACTTAATGGGGCAAAGTCTGTGATTATTTTATGGATTTTCTGAGAAGTAAAGGAAATCTGTAGTTTTAACATAAAATATGAAAGGAAACATGATGTTTGTAACTAGATACTGTTGAAATGCTTTATCCAAGTCTTATATTCAAAATGAAACCTTTGCTGATATAGGAACCTATGCAAGAAACATCAGTTGAGAAGAAAACATTAAGTTATTACTCATCTGTTTGCCATACCATGTCATTTTTTCTCTAGAGGACATTTTCCAACATCTCACATATAGGATAAGAGATTTTTATGTTCATCCAGCATTTCAAGGCAAACTCGAAAAAGAGAAACAATTTAGTCTTAGCACATAGTTTCCGAGACTCTAAAAGCAGATGAATTTATTTTCCTAACCTTTCTGTGTTTGTAATGGAAAACAACTCTTCTGTTACTATAATATAATCCATTTTTTGACCATTTGGCCATGTATTAACATTTTTCTGACACTGGAGACCTTTCTCCACTCCTTATTCAACAGTCCTTGTTCCTGTACAATCTATTTTAGTAATGCAAAACCTGTAAGGAACTTGGGGCTAAGCATCTGCAGTTGCTTTAGTTTGAAGGTTGTACTAATCTCTGGGAATATGCTAACATCATTCACTTCAGATATAACCCCTGCATAAGTATGATGGAAAAAGGTTTCACATAAATACATGCTGAAAAGATAAAACAAGTTTTCAAAAAATCTTGGGAGGAGAATGCATTCTGAAGGTGTTGAGAGGGAAAAAAAGAAACAAGTTTACTGAAACATTGCATAACTAAATGATTCATACAATAGAGATCATGTCAACAAAGACTGTGCTTGTAAAATTAAAAGCCATTTCAATTCATGTTCACTTAACTAAGATTATGCAAAGTGTACCATTAAAGCCCTTTCTATTGTGGTCTATAATTTATAATATCATAATGCCTAGGAGTCCTAGTCACATAGTAAAGCACCACTGTGCACCTCGTTGTGCAGCCAGGGAAAGAAACTGTATTTTAACACTGCCTCTGATAAATGTATGCTCTTGAAGTATGGATAGATACTAACCAATTAAAACACGCAAACTTTTAGGAGAGGTGTGTTAGGCAATCATCTCACATAGGAACCTAGGAATTACTGTATTCAACAAAATCAAGAGTACACTAGTTTGTTTCCAGAAATAGTGCTGCATGACCTAGCAAATGGTATAAGAATCAAAAAACAAAGCCCTTCAAATTTAAGAAATTAATAACTATGCAATTTTCTGTACAGTCATATTATTTCCATATTTACTTAGTCTGACCTCCTGTCAATACTTTGACATTAGCGCATTCAGTTCTGTGCTGTTGTTTTACCTATTGTTCCTTTCTTTGTTATTTGCATACATGTATAACATTCATGCTTAGGGTATGCACCATGGGTGCCCAGCCCCCCCGGCATGCACCACGGGCGCTCGGCTCCCTCCGGCGCCCTCGTGGGAGAGAAGAGGGAGAACCTCGGACCACACAGAGGTTTGGCGGTCTGGTTTGGGGGAGGGGTGGGATGTCGGGTGGGCCGTGGGGGTCCTCGGGGCAGTCCCGTATGGAGTGTATGGTGTGTCGCAGGTGAGCAGTGCATGGGAAGATCTGTGGTAACATGACGGGGGGAGGATAAGGTCAGGGTGGATAGTGAGTTCATCTGAGGGGTTGGGAGGTCTCAACCAGGCTGGGTCCTTGGGAAGCACCAATGCCCCGGGTGGGTGCGGGGGCTGGAACGATTTGTTTTTGGCTCACCTGCGGCTACTGCCCAGGTTCAGTATGTCTTGGATATATTTACTGTGTCCTGAATGGATGGTCAGGACAAAGAGATATTCCTGGGTATTTCCCTGAGATTGTGCGTAGACGGGTGGCAGAAAAGTAGGAGAGTGAATGGCTTGCCCCAATCCGCTTTAGTGGAAAGAAGCCTGTGTACCCCTTCGCGGTTGCGAGCTATGCTGGTGATGGTACATGCCTTCAGCAGGGTCTCCCATGCCAGACAGGTCAAAACCACACGGTCAAACACAATATATCCATGGGCAGGATGAGTCCGCTAGCCTTCTGGTAGTCATCCTAGGAGAAGGACAACTCTAATCCCAAACTGGGGCAGATGGAGCTCACTTAGCCCTGTAAGGCCATCCATCTAAGAGAAGGTCACTCTAATCAAACCTATGTCCTGAGGACCTCACTACCACTGTCCAAGCTCGCTCAGCCCTGACAAATGAACCTTAGGATTAAAGGGTGGGCCCAGTTCCGCGCATACTGCATCTCACCTAAAAAATCCATTGTGCAGGCTCGAAGGCCTTACCCACATTCTCAAAGCCCTGTAGTGATGGGTGAGGATCGAAACGGCAGGTGAAAGGTGCACTGGAAGCCACAGACCCAACCCTGCATGCAGGCAGTTCAGGATATTGGTCATTTGAGACTGACCGGAGATGACAGTCTCTTGGGGCAGCACCCTGAACGACCAAGCAGCCTTTTTGAGGACAGCCCTGCTTGCTCCACTCAGAGAGGGGCCTAGAAAAGGAGGCCTAAACAAAGCTCATCTCCACATTTCACCCGGTTGGTTAACCACGGCCAATGGGAATCTTCTCCTAATGTGGTCACACAAAGATCAAGAGACAAAGGCATACACCTGCCTCCAAAGCTGACTCTAGCTGCTGGAACATCAGAACCATGCTTGATTCTGAGAATAGTGGACGCCCAGAGCGTTGCTCTACCCTAATCACCCAAAAACTATCACGTCTCAACATCGACATAGCTGCTCTCAGTGAAGTTCGCCTTCACGAGGAAGGCAGCCTTAGAGAACACTGTGCCGGTTACACACCCTTCTGGTCAGGTAAACCCAGAACCGAAAAGCATCTCTCGGGAGTTGGCTTCATGATCAAAAACTCTATTGTTCCTAAATTTGAAAATCTGCCAACTGGTCATTCTGACTGCATTATCTCCCTATGACTTCCACTACACAACAAGCAACATGTTGTCCTCTTTAGTATATATGCTCCAACTCTCCAAGCTAACCCTGCCGAAAAAGATAAATTTTACACTGACCTGCGCCACCTTACCCAAAAGGTTCCTGCAGATGATAAGATCATTACCCTTGATGATTTCAATACCAGAGTAGGAAAGAACTTTGAAGCCTGGAAAGGAGTATTAGGCAAGCATGGTGTTGGAAACTGCAATGATAATGGTCGCCTTCTGCTAGAATTCTGTGCAGAGCAACAGCTCACCATCACTAATACTATCTTTCAACAGAAAAATAGTCTGAAGACAACCTGGATGCATCCTAGATTCAAGCATTGGTATCTCATTGATTATGTCATGGCGTGACGGAGAGACTTTCGCGATGTCCACCATCCCCGCGTGATGCCCAGCGCAGAATGCCAAACAGACCATCGACTTGTATGCTGAAAACTTAACTTCAATCTTAAGTTCAAACTTAACGGGGCACTATCCCAAGGAGGAGACTCCAAGTTAACAATCTCCAATCAGCCACAGTGAGAGACAGATTCCAGGCAAATCTTCAAACTAGGCTCGAAAATCATTCTATAGATTCTATAGATCCCTCTCCTGAAACACTCTGGTACCATATTAAAAACAGGATCAAGGAGTTCTCTGAAGAATCCTTAGGGTTCTCCTTCAAGAAGAACAAGGACTGGTTTGATGAAAACAATCAAGAGATCCAGGAATTGTTGAGGAAGAAGAGAACCGCCCACCAAGCACACCTTGCACTACCTTCCTGTCATGTAAGAAAAGCAGCCTTTTGTCTTGCATGCAGCAAGCTCCAACAGAAACTCCGTGACATCCAGAACAAGTGGTGGATCAATCTAGCTGAAAAAACTCAATTATGCACGGATACGGGTGATCACAAAGGATTCTATGAGGCCTTGAAAACAGCATATGGGCCTACATACCAAGCACAGATGGTCAAACGCTTCTGACGGATAAAACCTCCATTCTAAATCGATGGTCTGAACGCTTTCAGACTCTCTTCAGTATTAGCCATGTTCAAGACTCAGCAATTGAGTACATCATACAACAAGCGGTGAAGAATGACTTGGATGCTGCCCCCACTTTAGGAGAAACCCTCAAGGCCATACAGCAGGTGAAAATTGGCAAGGCAGCTGGGGTTGATGGAATTCCACCCAAAGGAATTCCATGGGGGCCATGCACTCCATGCTAAATTTCATGAGTTTGTGGTGCGCTGTTGGGAACTAGGTGAACTACCATCAGACCTCCGTGATGCAGTCATCATCACTTTGTATAAGAAGAAAGGAATTAAATCAGACTGTTCAAATTACCATGGTATTACTCTGCTCTCCATTGCTGTCAAAATTCTGGCAAGAATATTTTTGAACAGATTAATACCCACTATAGCAGAAGGAATTCTACCTGAAAGCCAATGTGGTTTCAGAGCCAACAAGAGTACCACATGGTACTTGGTCTCAGACAACTGCAAGAGAAGTGTAGGGAACAGAATAAAGGTCTCTATGTAAGCTTTGTTGACCTCACCAAGGCATTCAATACTGTGAGCAGAAAAGGTCTATGGCAGATTTTGGAATGTTTAGGTTGTCCCCCCAAGTTCCTTAAAATCATCTCACTTCATGAGGATCAGCATGGCCAAGTCAGATATGGTGATGCACTTTCTGAGCCCTTTCTAATTACCAATGGCGTGAAACAAGGCTGCGTTCTTACACCAACCCTATTCACAGTCTTTTTCAGCAGGATGCTCCAAAGGGCCACAGCAGACCTCGAGGATCGGGACAGTATCTACATCCGATATCGTACTGATGGAAGCCTATTCAACCTAAGGCAGCTGAAGCCCCACACTAAGACCTTAAATCATCTTGTCCGGGAGCTGCTTTATGCTGATGACGCCGCCCTTGTTACCCACACAGAAGCAGCTCTGCAGCATTTAACATCCTGCTTTGCAGACGCTGCTGAGCTCTTTGGGCTGGAAGTCAACTTAAAGAAGACAGAAGTTCTCTATCAACCTGCACCTCAAGAAGTCTTCCATCACCCCCATATCACCATTGGCCAATCAGAGCTTAAATCAGTCCAGTAGTTTAATTACCTAGGTAGCCTCATCTCCTCGGATGGTAAGATTGACGGGGAGATAGACAACAGGTTAGCAAAGGCATATAGTGCTTTCAGAAAACTCCATAAAAGACTATGGTGTAATAAACACTTGAAGAAAAGTACCAAGATCAGTGTTTACAAAGCCATTGTGCTGTCTACTCTCTTATATGGTTCTAAATCATGGGTCATCTACCGCCACCACCTGCGTCTCCTAGAACGCTTCCATCAACGCTGTCTTCGTACAATCCTAAATATCCACTGGTCAGATTATGTGACCAATACATCTGTTCTAGAACAAGCAGCAGTCACAAGTATTGAGGCCATGTTGCTGAGAACTCAACTGCTTTGGGCAGGACACGTCTCAAGGATGAAGGACCACCGCCTCCCTAAGATCTTTCTTTATGGTGAACTTGCCACTGGCTGCCGCAAGAGAGGAGCCCCGAAGAAAAGATACAAGGACTCCCTGAAGCAACATCTCAGCCTTGGCCATATTGATCAAATTGGGAGGTCTGGAGACACACCATCTATAACGCAGCTGTCTCCTTCGAGAACACACGCAGGATCACTCTCGAGGAAAAAAGGCAATACAGAAAGAACCGTGCCTTGCAGAATACACCATCTAAGGAGTCTTTCTGCTGTGCCTTTTGCAATCGGACATGTCTATCTCGTATTTGCCTCATTAGCCACCAGCACGCTTGTAACAAATGTGGATAGAGCCTTTCCCAAATCTTCATTCGCGAAGCCCAGCCATGATAACATTCATGCTTAATGTCTTTGGCTTCAGAGCCTGCTAGCACTCAGGCTAACTGCACATCCTAGGAAAGGGTTGAACAGGATATGCAGATGAATGAACAAGAGCCACAGAGAGAAATTTAATTGATGTGCCTTAATTTCATTAGTTTACCACTGAAGGAGGGGCATAGTAAACTACAGCTAATGGCAATATGCCAAGCATTTGTTTGGATTCTGGTGCCAAGTTAGAAGTTCCTGCCTTGGTAGACCTGTGATCGGTCTCTGTGAGCTACCCCTTTAGTTTTCAGCTTAAATTTGCATTCTTATGCCATTTTCACACAAAGAAGGTTACCACAGATGGATTCCAGATCTTCTTTTTTCCATGTCACTTCAGACCAGCTAGCAGTAATAGAGAAGGAATTTTTCTGATCTCTAAATTAATGCTTAGGCAGACCTACAGCACCACATAAGAGTGAAAGAATGAGAGAGAAATTCTACTGTGATTTTTGGTTATTAGTTTCTTAATCCTAAGATTTATGTAACCACTTAAAAATATTTCAGCCATATAGAGTAGTGTGTGCAGTTTTGAGCCCCACAGCACAGGAAAGGCATTAAGATTCTGGAGCACTTGTCCCATGCAAAATGACTAAGAGAGTTGAACTTGTCCATTGTGGAGAATATGTAGTTTCAGTAGCCCTAGCAGCAGCCCTCTCTGTACCTATGGGGTAGTAATCAAGAAGACTAATCCAGGTTCTTTGCAGCAACACATTGGTTGGAAGATGAGAGGCAAGGACCCAAACTGGAACAAGAGAAGAGAAAAGGAAAAGCATTTTCACCATGAATACAGTAAAGTAATAAAATAAGCTACCTGGAAAGCAGCCTCCAAGCTCCATCCTTGGAGGTTTTCATGACATGGTGAGACACAACCAGCCTTGAGCAACCTCGCTTGACATCAGAGTTGGCCCTGCTGTGAGCTAAAGGTTGGGCTAGAACCCTCCTGAGGTCTCTTCCAAACTGAATTTTCCTACGGTGCTCTGACCCTAAATGAGGATTTGAAGCACGTACCCATATTAACAATCCAACTGAAAACTGGCACAACACAGATCTTACTCAATATTTGACCCTAAAGACCCAAACAGCATAGGATAATAAAAGTAGGCAGTACAGGCCAAAAATTTTTTATATTTTATATATATATATTTAAAATAATGACACTGTTTCAGAAAGGAATTGTGCTAGGCATAGGGATAGGCTAGACAGACTATACAACTATGCTGTATTCCTTCCTAGCACCTAACTGTGCTTTTAGATACAGTAGATTCTTTAGAGGTGGTTCTCTTGTCTTTGACACACTGCTTTGACACATTGGTCAGTGTAGGTACATCTGAAAAAATAATGAGATTTTTGAAGTGTAAATACCTATTAGTCACCAGTGCTCTTGGAATTTCAAGGAGCAGGGTACCCAAAAATCTACATCTTGGCCCTCTGAGAAACTAAGTGGTCTTATGCTTCCAAAGCATTTAGACTGTCATGAGAACAACACTAGTAGACTTTCAGATAAAAAGTTTCTACAGTATATTAAAATTCAGCATGCTGCATTATAAGTTTAGTAAATATGGTGATGAGTACATAAATTCATTAAAAAAAAGTTTGTTTAAAGTTTATTAAGGATTTAAAATGAAAGAAAGCATTGTGTTTCTGTTGTAGTGCCAATCATTTATTTTTGATGCTGTGGAATATTGTATGAAATATATTTTCAAGAATGCCTATTTGGATTTGATCTTCCTCACTGGAACTTCAGAAAGGACCAACGTCCTGCCTGATGATGATTAGCACAGAATACAGTTTGCTGTTTTATGGGAAACCTTTATTGCAGCTTATACAAACTGTTTTTCAGCCTATTGCAAACAACTATTGTCTATCAAAACCAAGGCAGACGTAACATGGAAGGACTCGGAATTAACTCCAACAGGTGTGCAAAATACATTCTGATAGGAAACAGTTTTCAGCTTTTTTTTCTTGTATTTTTTATTTCACCTCTCTCTCTTTTTTTAGTTTTGATGTTTTGTTGTTTTGTTTTTTTTTTTACTCCATACTGCAGTGTTGGCTCATGGATAGCTAGATGCAAAATGAGACTGACATGTTGGACACATGGATATCAAGGATGTGGTTTCCTTAGCAACAGTAACCACATAAAAGGTCTCAGAACTTACTCATGGGACATTTCAGTTTTTCATATAAAATGAATACTGGTGGTGAATATGATTGGTTCAATAGTACAGTGAAAGTATCACAGAACTCTTCTATTTTCTGAAACCAGATATCACAGAAGAATATTATCTTTATATCACGGAGGAGAGAAACTTGAGGACATGAGAGGCATTAAATCCAGCAGAATTTTTCTGCTTCAAAAAGTTTGTAATTGCTTACTGTTAGTTTTACCTAAGATTACAAATGTATGATCTATATCAGCAAGAAGTGAAACTGCATCAAAATCTACATACAATCAGACTGACTCAGATTAAAGCATAGCACAAAACCTGTGTGTATCTCAAAATTTTTGTCTAGAATTGTTTCAGCATTTTATAGCATTTAGGGTTTGCTTTATCTATAAATACAGCAAACAGATTTGCTAAAGACAAACCTGTTGATATAAGACTCATGTAGTAGGGTTAAAGAGAAGGAGCACAGTTCTAGACTGAGATCTGGCACTGCGAGGAAAATTTGGAAGAAAAGGTGTTTTATTTATGTGATGTAACACTGAATAAATTTGCAAAGTTCATTGAGAAATTCCAGAACCACATTGCAGAAAGGCAAAAAGATGTGCAATAAGTATTTATTTTTTTCTGATCTACCACTTTGTACCTTCTGTGGCCTGCATATTCCCATTTCCCACACTCTGCCTAATACGTGTGTATCTCAAGAAGATATGGCGACTTCCAGGAAGTCTGAAGAGGTAAATAAAAAAAAGTAGAATTCTTTCTATGTGTTCTTTGACCTTCAATTTTACTTTTTTGGCAGCAGAACAGACTGAAGAGGAACATAACTAAAATGTTGCCGTTGTCCTGAACAGAAAGTTGAATTGTCTTCACTTTGCATTCACTTAGATCAAAGAGGATATTGCAAGCAGTGTGAAGATGTAGGCCAGGGAAAACTGTACTTAAATCAAGGGATGTCAGGAGATTAGTTTATATAAAAAGCATAAAGCTGCCAATCACTTGAGCCTTTTAAATATTAGTCTATCTGCAAGGGTGGAAGAATCTTTTCAGTACAAAGGCAAAGTCTTGTAGCAATAGATAAGTGGTTCAAAACAAAGGAAA